>NC_092246.1:7417500-7717500 GCF_036320965.1 Panulirus ornatus | reverse complement strand
TTCACTCATGACAAGTTTTTCACAGTTAAAAATTGGGAAAAATGAATTATACAAATCGAAAAACTCTGAAACAAAATTGGATATGCTGGACTTACAGACATGAGAACCATAGAGTGAGGAATATCTATGTCACATCCTACAACATTATGGAACAGTAATATCTAAATGAGACACACCTGATGATACGCCAAATCTTCATTTAACAAAGCAACTGAGACTCATCACATGTGATGAGTGAACGAAAAGGGACAACGCTAAGTGATCATTTGGATGCCATTGGCCATATACGTCCTCACATGCCATCAGGATGTCTCTGTGTGTGTGGCTGCACGGCAAAAGAAACAGCGAAAAAAACGCACTTTATGAAAGTATTGACCAACGACACTATGTTGGTTGTGCTCAGCATCCACGGGTGTCAGAGGGCTCACCTAGTTCACAGTAGAGGCCGTGGCGGTGGGTGGGGCACAAGCAGAGAGGGTGTGGGCGGTGGGTGGGGATGCACCGCCCACTGTGGCAAGGTCCACTCACACCCTCACACTCCGCTTGCTCACACAGCTCACCCTGGTACCTGTAACATCACAATCACTTTATCATCACAAGACTTGTTGAGAACTATTGTGTTCTCGTGTGATCCTCGAACACACTGACTTTACGAGCAGTGAACGGAAGTTACCAGTGGAGGTGGTGAGTAGCTTACAAGTGGAGCAATACTGTATGCAAGAACCCATACGATCTTCCTCAACATGATATTATCACTAATGGTATAATGAAATATGGTAACGAAACGTGTGTGAGGACCGTCATTCATCTACAGTATATCTGGGGTGCCAGTATATCTGGGGTGTCAGTATATCTGGGGTGTCAGTATGTCAGTATATCTGGGGTGTCAGTATATCTAAGGTATCAGTGTATCTAAGGTGTCAGTATATCTGGGGAGTCAGTATATCTGAGGTGTCAGTATATCTGGGGTGTTAGTATATCTAAGGTGTCAGTATTTCTGGGGAGTCAGTATATCTGAGGTGTCATCATATCTGGGGTGTCAGTATATTTGGGGAGTTATTATATCTGGGGTGTCAGTATATCTGAGGTATTAGCATATCTGGGGTGTCAGCATATCAAGGGTGTCAGTATATCTGGGGCGTCAGTATATCTAGGGCGTAAGTATATTCGGGTTGCAGCATATCTGGGGTGTCAGGATATCTGGGGTGTCAGCATATCTGGGGTGTCAGTATATCTGGGGTGTCAGGCAGGCACTGACCCTCGGGGACACTGGCAGGACCAGAGGGCAGGGCCTGGGACGCAGGAGCCGCCGTTGAAGCAGGAGCCAGGAGGGCACGGCGCTGCACCACACTCCTCCACCCGCTCACCCGCCACGCTCGACACCCACATGTCCACCTCACGCCCGTTCACCTGACACGGGAAACAACAGTCCTTCATCCAGGTGGTGATATGGTAAACAGGGGGAAGGGAAGGGGGTAATTCATTGACCAGGGGTGAGTGTAAATGGTTCATTCGCAGGGAACAGTGAAGCATTCCCATATTCAGGTGCTTCGGGTAACATGACAGACAGGGGAAACCCGCCTGTTGTATACACTGGCAACGTAGCAAGTTTACCTGCAGACTTACAAACAAATGGGGACGAGTTGACTTGTAAGGGAAAGGTCAAATATTCATCTCTAGGTACGTATGTACATTTCTACCTCTAGGTAACACTAGGTTGCTTTACTACTGAGAGATACAGATGATGGTAATGTACGGAGACTGAGACATATTAAGCTGGGTAGACAGGATCCAGGTTTACTTTTGAGAGTACAACACCTCTGGGTGGAACAAACGAAAGAGTTCTACCTCCGAGGAAAACGGAAGGTGAGTTGACCTCTGGTCATCATAAAGTGTCAGCCGTGGGCAAATGACGCCTAATGATATCCTGTTCCACATACGTTTCCTTCGTCTGTCCACAGCAGTGAGCTCCAAGGACACCTCCTCCCTCTCGTTACCCAGGGTCACCAGGATCTCAGAACCAAAAAAAATGGCACTTCTGAACAAAAGGCCTCACCCCGACACAGGGTAGAGATCCGAATATCAAAGAGTCTACCAGGATTACAACATTTCATATTAGAAAGTATGATATATATATATATATATATATATATATATATATATATATATATATATATATATATATATATATATATATATATATATATATAATGCATATGAACGCGGACTTTCATAGAACATACAAATCTCCAAAAGCCGGGCTCGAACCCGGGACCCCTGCGTGGCAGGCGGGAGTGCTACTGCTAGTCTAAGATCGCCCCTAATAGGGGAATGACTATTGATACTATGTAATCGTATACCCTTCGTCTCATGTTGGTGAGCAACGGAGTTTACATTGTGTGAGCCTGATGGGATTCGACCAGTGTAGACCCCGTTGCTCACCAACGTGAGAAGGAGAGTCACTTTCGACCCTGGCTGTTGGATGTTTGTATCATTATCATTGATATATATACATATATATATATATATATATATATATATATATATATATATATATATATATATATATATATATATATATATATATATATATATAAGGATGACCAAGAGGGTAGGATGCTGACCTCAAGCAAGGAGATGCAGCCGTTCAGTCTGGGGAGGAAGCCGGCCTTGACGACGAGCGGTGAGGAGTAGGAGGTGGGGAGGCCGCCCAGGTACAGGAGACCCAGGCGGACCCAGGGGCTCCAGGAGCGCTGCTCGCTGTACACAGGCGCCGTCCCGTTCACCTGTCACAAGACCAGACCACCACATATATTACTATCTTCACTCATCATGTCACTTATCATGTAACGTCGCTGGTCCTCAGTTTCTGGATCCGTTGTAGCACCTCCTTCTATCCGCTCTCGCATCTCTCTTCTGCGCCTGTGTGTCGGGTCGACAATTAACAATTATGATCATTTTTATCTATTTCGTTTCGTGTCTATGATCTTCCCTCCGCCCAAGATGGCCATCACTGAGGCCTATCCTGCCCGAGTCGTGTTGTTCACGACGGAACAGAAGACCTGACACGCCCGCCGTCTTGCTGGTGAGGGGACGTACCTGGAGGCACACACACACACACACACACAGTAACACCTGTTCATCAGCTGGAATAAGACTGATAAGGTCGTTCTCCGTATCCTGACACATGGAATGCTGGCCCTTCTTTACCTTCACGAAGGAATACTTCCTTTAATGTGGACTAGAACGAATAAGTCACTTGCACCTACATGACAAGGGATGGTGAAGGTGACCCACCTACATGAGAGGGGACAAGACAGTGAGGGAGCTACTGACGAAGGCACTGACCTGCATGGAGGCGCTGCACATGCCAGGTCCCCAGGGGGTGTCGTATTGGTAGGGCGTCCACCACATCCTGCAGGAGGGAGAACAACACATGTCTTAGCTCTCCTCCTTTCCGACCTGATGCCCCCGGTGGCACAGAGAGAGAGAGAGAGAGAGAGAGAGAGAGAGAGAGAGAGAGAGAGAGAGAGAGAGAGAGAGAGAGAGAGAGAGAGAGAGAGAGAGAGAGAGAGAGAGAGAGAGTACATGGGAAAACACTGATGATGATATAAGGCCTGTTGGCCCCATCACTTGGGTATTCCTTGGTTTACCTTTTAGCTCCTGGCTACTGTAGATAAGGTGAGAATATGGTGGAAACAAAGGCTCCCTCCCTCCCCCATCCAAGCACCACACTCCCTCCCTCCGGCGTTAAGAGCCACAGGGATGAACGGCGGAAGAACCTTGCACAGTGGAGTGTTCAAGATTGTACTACGCTCCGGCTCAGTTTGTGTCCGGGGAATTCCTACGTGTCTGGGATGAACAGAAAACGTATGTATTTGTGTACATTGTGTCCAGACGGTTTTTGGTGTATAGATTCTTTACTTAAGGAAAACGTTTGGAGGTAATTCACTGCAGTGTTTAAAGGGTCTATTTGGAGATTTTATCCCTGTGTTGATATTGCCTTCCTTTTTATTAGTGATTGTATGGCCTTGTATTTTGAAAAAGGCTTCGCGATTCGGTCAATTTAAGTGAGAATATGTGAAAACTTGCGTCAAGTTGTCAAGCAGTCCATGTCTCCTGAGAGAGACGAGAATTATCCCTCTGAGCCTATCTTCACACGGAAGAATTCATGGAATCAACTTTGTGGCTCATCTCTGTACTCGTTCTAATGTCTTTGATCATCCTGCTTTGCAGTAGAGAAAGTTCAAAAGAGAAAGACTATGCACAAAGAGGAGCGTGCACACAAATACACCGTCACAAGAGGATGCACATATCTTTGAACACACACACACACACACACACACACACACACACACACACACACACACACACGTCACTTCCTCTACCGAGGACCCACCTGACGGAGACATCTGTCTGGTAGTTCCTGGTGAGTTTCTCGTTCCCCTGCAGGAAGGATACCGTCTGGAGGCCGCAGGAGAAGACGAACTGCAGGAGTGAGTTTCTGAGGAGGAGCATGAAGAAGGCGTCGCCGGGGCCCTCGCTGTAAGCCACCAGGCCGTTGGGGTCCTGAGAGGTGAACTGGACATACACCTGTAGGAGGAATGATGCCCAGGGGCGCTCAGAACCTCACCTCAAACTCAAAATGGAGGTAAATAAATGATAAAAAGAATCACAATTAAAAAGGATAAAGGTGGTTGACATTGCTGTGCGGGTCATCCACACTCACATTCGAGGCATTCCCAAGTGAACTGAAATTCTACGGTAGATGCGAATGCAAAATAATGGTTAAAACTCCGGGTAATCGAAAGCATTTGATGAGGAGGAGCAAATATTGAAGCGAATTAGCTAGCGCGATTTACAATGCCGATTATAATGCTACTTGAAGGCAAGTCAGACTTCTGCTACTGCATTTAGATGGGGCTGTTACCGTAGCTATCAACAAAGGCTAAGTACTGCTGCCTCATAGTCTCCTTCAAGAAAATTAATATTCAGTGATAAAAATCGAATACAGTTCCTAAGACACTAATGTATGTCCTTAAGAACACCGTATTTAAAGGAGACAACTGTTGTTAAAGTAACTTTACTGTGGTTTTCATGTGAAAACTTTGTGACTCAGCGTGAATACATATGTAAAGGCCCGAGACCCCCTAGACCTGCCCACCTGGTCCCAAGACCCGTCAGCCTGCTTACATGGTCCCAAGACCTTTCGGGACACGCACCTGGTCCCAAGACACCCTAGGCTTGGCTCACCTGGTTCCAAACTCCTGCGGTACATTCACCCGGTCCCAGGACCCCATAAGCTTGGCTAACTTGGTCCTAAGATCTCCTGGGCCCGACCGTCTGGTCCCATGACCCCTCGTCACACTCACCCGGTACCAGAACCCTTTGGGCCGCTTACCTGGACGCCTCGCCGGAGAGACATGTTGCCCACGGCCACGCCCAGGAAGGAGGCGCCCACGAAGTAAGGCTTGTTGATGTAGAAGTAGACCTCACAGGACGGACCCCGCCGGTCGAAGGGGCATTCACACTGCAAGCAAAGACAACATTCTAGTCTACCTCAACCTCCCTTTATGTTTAACGTTGTAGGTGCTCCAGTCACGGATAAAAGTCCACATCAAGGCCGGGCGTTAAGTGAGATATAGAAAGGATTCTGAAAAGGAAAATGAAGAGACAAGGGAAAGTATTTGCCAATTCTGGAGGAAGTGAGAAACCTGGTTTTATCTTTTTTTTTTTTTTTTACTGTACCAGGTCATGGTTACTGGGAAAGACGCGAGAAGATAAGGAGTTCCAAAGCTTCGACAGCCACACATCAGTCATGTAACACAGCAGCTTGCCGAGTATTGTGTGATCTAGGTAGTGGTGGGGGGCACACAAGCAGCCAGCTCTCGGAAGTAAAAGCCAAAGTAATACCTGTAGGGGAGGGAAAGTGAACCAACATTGCGGCGTAGGGCAAGAGAACCAAGTTTTGAAAGTCAGCCTGGGACAGTTTACAAGTCGGACCGCTTTCGACTCAACTCTGTCAAGTAAGGATGCAGAGCTAGAACCCCCTCAAATGTAAGAACAGTAATCTATATAAAGACGAAACAATCCTTTGTATAAACGGAGGAAAAGATATTTCGATATCTAAAAAGGACACCCAGTTTCTAAGGGACAGACTTGGCTACTTCCGTCATGTGGGGTTCCCAAGAGAGAGAGAGGATGTTACGGTAATACCAAGTATGTTCAGTGAGTCAGATGAGAGACGAGAGTTGTGCGGTGCCAGTTTTTACACCAGGAAGGTGCTGCTGGAGGGAGAGACGTTGTTAGAAGCAATACATTTATGAGCGTGTGATCACATGAACCAGCTGAGGGTGAGATTGTGTCGTGACAGCGGGATGGACTAGAGGTGAAAAACAGATCCAGAATATTAGGGAAGTGGTCACGGCGGTCAGGAATATGGATAGGGTGGGAGATAATTTACTCTAAATCATTGAGAATGGAGAACGTATGCATGTGTGTGTGTGTATATGTGTCTGTGTGTGTGTGTGTGTGTGTGTGTGTGTGTGTGTGTGTAGGAAACATGGACCCCGGGCAGCACTAGCCTCTCGCTGGCCACACATCAGTCGTCACAGGGATCAACATCATCATCACAGGTCCGATATTTCGATAACATCTTGAATCATTATCGAGGGGCAACATCAGCACCTCCACCCCTGGCTCACCCTCGCACCATCACCCCACACCACACCACAACGACTCGTACCCTGGCTTGGGGATATGGTTGTCTAGGTCTTCGGGTTTTATGGCATCCCATAGAGGCTCAGATTCACACCATGACTGAGGAGGATCAGGCCAGGCGCATCTCACACCCTTCGTGTGTAGCTGAACCCCCGTGGGTTGGTGTGGGCCAGGGACGTCTTGCTCCCCAGGGTGGACCTGCTACCTTGGGGAAAAGATGTGAAGGTCGTCTCGTTCCTATCGTTTGGCTATCGAACACTCGATGCCACTGGCTTATGATGACCACGATTCCCACCCGCAGTAAGCGTGGGATGGTAGCCTCTCAGAACTCAAGTACGTCGACTTCCAGGAATGATTCTGACCTTTTCCGAATTCGTTGAAATATATATGAGGAAAGGAACGTGTTCAGACATTCCATGTGTTACGGAATGAGCTGAGGTGAGGCCATGCTCAGCATGGTATAACGGGTTGACTGAGGTCAAACGAGACGCATATACACTTCTTCCTTTGGCTGAGGCGAGGTGGCCAGTCTAGCCTGTGCTGAGCACAGAAACCCACATCAAGGCCGGGCCTAAATTGAAATATAGAAAGAATTATGAAGCGGAAAAAGAAAAGTCATGGGAAAGTATTCAAGAATTTTGGAGAACCTAAAAAACTTGCCTTTTAAAATGAGTCTGGTTATAGTTACTAGGAAAGGCATGAGAAGGTAGAGAGCTCCAAAGCTTCGAGGTGTAGGGAAAGAAACAGTTATCAAAACGGCCCATTGAGTTGCCAACAGCCCCACAATAACCATGCGACGCAGCAGCTTGCCGAGTATTGAGTGGTCTAGTTAGTGATGGGGGCACACAAGCAGTCAGCTCTCAGGAGCAAAAACCAAAGTAATACCTATAGAAGAGTGAAAGTGAACCTACATTACGGTGTAAGGCAAGAGGGGTCAAGTTCTGGTGAAGAGTTTATAAGTCGGACACAGCGGTGTACACATCTCTGGATAGCGTGATATACACTGCAGTGTTAGCATTACTCCGTTGATGGAGTCCAAACATAAGATGTCGTTGATAACCCAAATGTTTGTATCTGGGTTGACGTTGGTCGCTTACTGTGACCATAACAACCCAAACATGAGAGAGAGAGAGAGAGAGAGAGAGAGAGAGAGAGAGAGAGAGAGAGAGAGAGAGAGAGAGAGAGAGAGAGAGAGAGAGAGAGAGAGAGAGTTATCCTGTGTAGTGTGGTGTTAGTGGAGGCTCATCTCGACACCCTACGTATATGTGTGTGTGTGTGTACACACAATATGAGGAAAACATAGATACACAAGATCGTTCCGTGTGACCCATGGTCTGGGCAGGGTTAGCAGGAGCCTCATGATACTCACGGAGAAGTTGCCGCCGCGGACGACGCAGGTGCCGCCGTTGAGGCAGTAGCCGGCGCCACAGGCCACCGCCGCCGGCTGGTCGCTCTGGGTCTCCGTGCCGGTGGCTGGGGACACGCTGGGCTTGTGGGGCTCACTAGGGAGTGTGGGAGGTTCCCGGGGTCTCTGTGACGTCGTGTTGAAGACGGGGATCTCGACGCTGGAGCTGGCCGTGTGGTCACCAGCCTCCGTCGTCATGTTGACCTCGGCGACGAGAGTGACCGGCGTGAGGGCCTCGGGTACCTGGAATGTAGCAGCAGGTGCCGCCGTGGTCAAGGTGGTGGGAGGAGGGAGTGTGGTGAGGGGGGTTGGGGCAGACGGCTCACCCGTCTCAAGGGAAGTCTGTCCCAGCCGCCCCTCTGTGGTGGGCGGACCCGTCGAGGTAAGAAGCAAGGACTCCTCTGGTAGTGAGGGCCGGGGAGCGGCGGAGGGGGTGGAGGACACCGCCGCCGTCCTGGTAATGCTAACTCCCGTCTCGGAGGCAGTATAGAGGAACTCCTCGTCGGGTATTGTGACGTTTTCGAAATCTTGAAGTTCCTCGGTCACGACGGTGAAGACGTCGGCCAGACGCGTGGTCGCTGGGGCGGGAGGGACGCTGGTGGTCGTAGATCGTGTGTCGTCTTTACTCTCACTCGTCACAACTGACGGCTTAGTTATCACCTCCGGCGCCACCGAGGTCCCTACTGTCCTCTGTGGGGCAGGTGAGGCGTCAGTCGCCGGCCAAGGGGCGTCCGTCAGCGTCGCCCCACTAGCCAGGGTCTCACTAGACGTCTCCGCTCTGTATGTTGTTGCTTTCGCCGTGTAAGTGTCGTTTACCGTAACGTAGAACTGGTCAGGGGTCGTTTGCTCAACTGTTAGAGAATCGTTGATGGTTGTGCCCTCAGTAACATAACTAGATGTTGTGAGGGCCAGGATGTCTGTGGCCATACTGACCGCTGTGGTGGAGTCCTGGGGGCGCGGGGACTCTGTGGTGAGGGAGGTGTCGTAAGTCGTCAGTTCCGTTGGAAGGGAATCATTAAGTACTGTCGCAGTCGTGGTGAGGGAAACGTTCCACGGAGTCGTGTCTGTCGTGGTGTAGGAAGCGTTGGTGGTCGTGGTGGTCGTGGTCGTCGTCAACCCCGTCGTAAACAATAAGTCAGTTAATGTGAAAGGCGTCGTGAAGGATTCGTTATATGGCACCGACTCAGTAACGGAAGTGGACTCGTTCAAGAGAGTCACATCTGTGGTGGAAGTTTCAGGTAATGAACTCATTTCAGTTGTTTCTGTCCCGAAGAAGCTGGTAATTTCTCTCGTGAAATTCTCGTAGATCGTTAAATCTGTCGGGGGTCTGTCGGATGGGAGATGGGTGATGGGCGTGACAGCGGGGGTGCCCGGGGGGGTGACTGTAACAACTGTTTCAACAGTGGTCTCGAACAGCGTTTCGTTCTCTGTTACATTCATGCTCTCAACTGTTGGTGGAGTTTCCACAGTTGTTTCTAAATCTGGCGGCACCGTAACTGTTTTATTATACTCATCGCTCGGAACAGGATGTGTGACATTATACTCATCGTATTCATCCACGTCTATGGTAGTTAGATTCATATCAACACCTGATTCACTGGGTGTTAGAACGGATGGCTCAGTGTCTACGTGTGGAGTGTAAGGAGCAAGTGGAGCATCTGTAGGAGAGACACCATCTGTCTCGGGCGTGGTGCCTCCCGTGTCTTCATAATCCGGCGGTGGTGTGGCCGAGGGCGTGCCTTCGGGATACGTGGGACCTCCTGTTTCCTGGTCCTCCGTTGACGTGGTCATCGGAGGGGATGTTGTAACATACGTGACGCTGACGGAGGTGGAGATATCGAGGTACTGATCTGTAACGTTTGCTTGAAGCGTCGTGAACTCCGTCGACGACGTGAAGGCGGGGTCAGTAAAGTCCTCCCCAGATATGGAAACATTGAACAACGTGATCATCACAGGAGGTTCAGTGTCAGCGGATGGGGAGACTTCTGTGACGTCGACTCCTTCCGCGGGGTAAGTAGTATCATTTCCCGGTAATTCTGTCGGTAAGGAGGAAGCAGTAAGCAAGTCTTCAGTCACACTGGTATCCTCCTCGGGTGTTGGGGTGAGAGGTGCGCTAGCTAAGGAAGCCTCAGACGTCAAGGTTTGGTTCCCGTCCCCGTCATCACCCGGCAGGAACGTCGCGTTGACTAGGTCGTAAGGAGAGGCTGGCGAGGCAGATGTGGCACCTACCAAGTCAGAGGTCACGGGGACTAGCAAGCTACTGGCGAGGCTGAGCACAGGGGTGGGCTCTACGGCAGATACTGAATCGAACACAGACGTGGTACTTACGTCGACCCCAAACACAAGGGACAGGGACACGAGCTCCGCCGAGGGCGTGGTGAAGGAGCCCTCAAGGAGGTGTGTTGGGCCGATGTGTGGCACGGACGTAGAGATCGGATACTCCGAAGACAACCAGAGGGAGTCTTCAGGAGCAACTGAGGAAGGCGGGACTGGAAGCACTGGCGTTGGCTGCATAGATAAGGATTCGCTCCATTCCATCGAGGAAGGGAAGAGACTGGCAGAAGGGAAGATGGCGTCATACAGTTCGCTGGAAGAGTAAGGCACACTGGCGGAAATTGGTTCGCTATACACGGACGATTTTTTGGCACTTATCACAGAAGACGGCGTAGAGAAGTCCTTGGGCAGCCGTGGGGCCGTGACCAACACACTCGACACCAACTCGGAGCTCGGGGTAAAGGCTCCGCTCGGCAGGAGATCGTATGGTGATAGATCGACAGAACTGGTCGAGTAAACATAGACCTCGTCTGTTGAGGTGGGAGACGGTAGATAATCCGTCACTGACTCGTTGACTGAGTGGCTGATGTTGAACCAGTGGTGAAATATCTCGGTCTTGGTGGGTCCGATGGCCTGGTAGGGCTTGTCCTCATACCAGAGAGGAAGCTCCTCACAAACCTGACCCTCAGCAGTTGTGGCACACTGGCACAGGTCGCCTGAGGTGGAGTTAGGACAGCTGCACAAGAAGCTATCTACCCCGTCGATACATTCGCCACCATTGAAGCATCTGTCAGTATAATGATACTTGAGAAATACAAACAACGATCGAATGCATATAAATAATAATATCAATAAATGACTAAACTAGGATGAGGAGATAGAGTCAATTCTTGTACGTACTGAGTCTAGAATTAATTCTTGTGTCTACTGACCATGAAATGAATCTTTGCTTCTATCGCTTTGTATCATTTTGATGCATGACGCCCACAGGAAAGTCATGCAGCGCAGGCTATCAAATAATTATCATCAGGCAAACCATTCTAGCAAGTGGAGCATTATAGACGTGGTGTGTGTGTGTGTGTGTGTGTGTGGGTCGTACCTGGGAGCGTAGGGGAGGCAGTCGTTGTACTGGTCCTGGCACTGGGCACCGTGGTAGTCCGGGACGCAGTAGCAGGTGGCGTTGTGCTCCTCCATGACGCAGAGGGCGCCATTCTGGCAGGGGTTCGCCTCGCAGAACACCACCGCCTCCTCACACAGCGGCCCCGTGAACCCTGCCACGCCCCAGACGGGGGTAAGAAACGTCCCTTTTTAACCTCGGCTCAAGTCCAGCCTCAGACATAAACAAAAGGATAGTCCAAAGGATACTCAGACTCTCCTAGGGCTACGGGGCAGCGGCCTCCCGCACTCTACTGACGTTGCTGAAGCAAGGAAGGTATGGGGTGGGGAGGGCTGGCGGCACACTACTGACGTTGCTGAAGCCACGATCAAAGCTTCGGGGGCTGAGACACATGACTGAAGCCGGTGAAGCCATGAACCTAATGGCCTGGGGAGGAGGGGTCCAGGCTCGTAAATCATAACGAAGCTACAGAGGGTACAAGATTCAGTACAGGTGTTACTGAAGCTACAGAGGCATACAAGATTCAGTACAGGTGTTACTGAAGCTACAGAGCATACAAGATTCAGTACAGGTGTTACTGAAGCTACAGAGGATACAAGATTCAGTACAGGTGTTACTGAAGCTACAGAGGATACAAGATTCAGTACAGGTGTTACTGAAGCTACAGAGGATACAAGATTCAGTACAGGTGTTACTGGAGCTACAGAGGATACAAGATTCATTTACTGAAGCTACAGAGGGTACAGGAGCAAGAGAAGGTGCTACTGCAACTGAGTAAGGAACACAGGGAACTGAGGCGAGAGTCCAGATATTTTATTATTAGCCGAAAATAAGACATAAGAGGTATAATGAAAGGGGTAATTATGTTAGTGTGGTGAGGGAGAGGGAGGGAGCCAGCCTCGCCGGCGAGCGAGGGAGAGGCAGTGAGCCTGGTCAGCGAGGGAGAGGGAGCCAGCCAGTCTGCCTGACCGGCTAGCGAGGGAGAGGTAGTGAGTCTAGTCAGCGAGGGAGAGGGAGCCAGCCAGTCTGCCTGACCGGCTAGCAAGGGTGAGGGAGCCAGCCAGCCTGCCTGGCCGGCTAGCGAGGGAGAGGTAGTGAGCCTGGTCAGCGAGGGTGAGGGAGCCAGCCAGTCTGCCTGGCCGGCTAGCGAGGGAGGGGGAGCCAGCCAGTCTGCCTGGCCGGCTAGCGAGGGAGAGGTAGCGAGCCTGGTGAGGAAGGGAGTGGTAGTGACCAAGGCCAGTGAGGGAGAGGTAGTGACCCTGGCTACATGTTAATGCTACTGGTGTATCTACAAGCATGAGCTACAGTCATGCCACAATTAAAACCCAAGGGTGTAATTAAAGTCTCGTATTGGAGGGATGTTGTCCCTCAGCTTCATGGTACGGGGAGAACTTATACCTAGGATGACCGACGAAATGGAATACTTAAATATACACCTTACTCTATAGAGGTTCTTGGGGTTATATTCCCTCGTATTCCTATCAAATGTAGTCAGAAGTACTACACGTCTTTAATATCCTTAATTGTATACAAAACACACAGCCTCACCGTGATTCGTTAGTAACTTCAGTAGCGCCAGGAAATAGACGAAAAATGGCTCATCCACTCACATACACATATGTGTACATAAACGCCCTTACACGCACATATACATACATATATGTATCAACATATAAACATATACATACAAATACACACACATATACTTATATGCACATGTACATATTCATACTTGCTTGCCGTCATCCATTCCTGGCGCTACCCCGCCCCACAGGAAACAGCAGCGCTACCCCGTGCTTCTGCGAGGTAACGCCAGGAAAATAGACAAAAAAGGCCAAATTAGTTCACACTCAGTCTCTAGCTGTCATGTGTAATGCACCGATAGTCACCCATCTCTCTCCATCCACTGTCAGTTTTACCCATATCAATCTAGAGTTTACTTTCTAACACTCTATCACATACACCCACAACTCCTGTTTCAGGAGTAGTGCTACTCCTTCCTTTGCTCTTGTCCTCTCACAAACCCCTGACTTTACTCCCAAGACATTCCCAAACCACTCTTCCCCTCTACCCTTGAGCTTCGTTTCACTCAGAGCCAAAACATCCAGGTTTCTTTCCTCAAACATACTACCTATCTCTCCTTTTTTCTCATCTTGGTTACATCCACACACATTTAGACACCCCCAATCTGAGCCCTCGAGAAGGATGAGCACTCCCCGCGTGACTCCTTCTGTTTCCCTGTTTAGAAAGTTAAAATACAAGGAGGGAAGGGTTTCTAGCCCCCCCCCCCCCGCTCCCTTCCCCTTCTACGACACGCGGGGAATGCGTGGGAAGTATTCTTTCTCCCCTATCCCCAGTCACGGGGTAATACAGTCATCTGGCACCAGTCATGGGGTAATACAGTTACCAAACCCGTCATTAGCAGTTGTACGCTGCCACCTCACAACTGCTGACAGGTCATTTCCTGTCATAATGACCTGATACTGTTGGTTGTAGGTTTCTATAACCCAAGGGTCAAACCCACTTACGCATATATTCAATAAAGTTATTAAGCTAATCTTTTACGACATCTAACTTCATATAAATTGTCTTCACTAAACGTATTACTTAATATATTTCTGTGGTCAGTTAACTAACAAGTTTTATATAGTCTGAACAAAACTAACTTTTAGTCGCTCAGTACGAGTGCTCTAGCACTAATATCAAATTATGTTATGATAATATAACATTTGAAAATATGTGATAATGTTATAACTAAAATGTGTGCTCCAGTACAACAACTGCACTCACCAAATTGGCAGGCACAGGCGAAGCTGCCTGGCGTATTGATGCAGACGGCAGCGTTCTGGCAGGGGCTGGCCCAGCACTCGTCCAAGTCCAGCTCACATCGCCGACCCATCCAGCCTGTACCACAGCAGACAGGACAGACTTGGGTTAAGAATCGACCATTACACATCTATGAAGGAATCCTTGACAGGTGTATAGGATTTAACTTATCATATATAACTGACCATTCTGATACTGTGGATGATCGTATGTGTGACTACTGGTCAATAGTGGTTACAATACATACAGCTAATGTCAACTTACCTGGTGTCACACTGGAGAGGAAAAGATGAATAGTGAAACAAGAACAGCACAATAGGTTCATAGATTATATCCCTGCCTGATACCAAAGATTATGAACCCACAAATGTATACAAGCTTTGAATGTTAATCTTGTGACTTATATAAACAACTTCTTTACGCAAATTGAGCTAACTTCAGAGAGAGAGAGAGAGAGAGAGAGAGAGAGAGAGAGAGAGAGAGAGAGAGAGAGAGAGAGAGAGAGAGAGAGAGGGAGTTGAGAGAATGCACCGATTACTAGGCCACATCAGTACCATAATGTCCTGGAACTGAAACAGCCAAAGTTCATAGCTGGGCATCTATATAGATAAGGGTTACAGACATCTTGCAACACCCAAAATGCTAAAGCTATTTCAACTACCTCTTGCAGCAGCGAGGGAACGAATGACCCCAGAAAGAATGACTGGAAACAGTTTGCCAGGGGACTAAATCAACACACTCCTTTAAGCCAAACCTGGAAGGGTATTAACAAAATCATTAGAAAGAAAAATAGACAAGTGCCTCATCCCAACCCTGTGTCGAAAGCCAACGAATGAACCACGAAATGGGATCATACTTCTAGCTATAACTTGCTGCCACCTGAGACTAGGAATGTTTTGTTCAACAAATCCAAAGAAAGAGAAGATCATACCCAGTTCATGCTAAATAAGCAAACACGATGAATGTGATGTGCCAATCAGTGAGTCTGAACTTGATGTAGCTCCAACCAGGGGCAAGTGCACTGCTCTTGGGGAAGATGGCATGAATTATGACATTATTATACATGTAAGACGTGTATCTGGTAACCCATTATTATAGATGTATAGGATAAGTTATAAACAAGGGCCATTTAACCTCTTCATGGACCAAAAGCTTAATTGTACCAATTCCTAAACACAATTAACCTGATGCGTTTCACCCCGTCTCCCTGACGAGTTGCCTAGGCAAAAACATTTGAGGATGGTGCTCAACAGACCACTACATAGGATCAAAGACCATATGTCACCGAATATTAATGGTTTCACACATAGCAAAAGTGTACACAACCGATACCACTACTTTCTTAAGTCCACGGGGACGGAAGACATAAACACACCACTTTTCTTGACCTAAAAGCTCCATTCGATTTAGTCAATAAGCAAGTTATTTTGTATAAATTAGCGAAATTGGATATAGGTGGCCGGCTCCTGCAATGGATACTCGGCTATCTTTGCAATGGAAGTGTTGTTTCAAGGCACAAAAGTGAAGTTAAAGACGTGTTACTTAGCATTTGACGTCACTACACTCACATATCCACCCAAAACACTAATTACTTATAATCGTCACCTTCAACACAGCCAAGACCAGTGTTCTTGAACATATACAGAAACTCCATAGTGACAATAACCTAACCCAGTGCATCTATACGCGACTGGCAGTGCTGCCAGTGTGATCCAAACCCAATGGTAAAAGATCAGAGAAGAATTAACAAATGGGCATCTACATTACAAACTGAATCGTTCGCTACACTTATTGCTCTTGAGGTGGTAAAAATCACTGCCACAAACAGTTTCATCATCTCTTGACTTTATCTTCGATACGTGTCCTCAAGACCCCGAGATCAGAATGTAACATGCTGGTCTGTGAAGCCAGACACAAATATTCATAGACATCATTGCTCAAGGGAATCAAATCAAATTGTTATGGATTCCCACCCACCCCCCACTCTGGGCCAGATATGCAGTGCGGAGGCTAAATATCATGAGATGAAGTAATGATCCATGCACTGATCACGTGAAGGAAAGGTCAGCCCCGGGGGGCGGGGGAGGCGACGTCAGCTGCGAGGGCTGGGGGCTGGTGGGAGATGGTTGGGGGGGCGATGGGCGTCCTTGCACACGGCCGCTATCCCTCCCCCACCAGAGCAGTCAGCTGAGAGGAACTTTGCTGTAGAACTTTCCTATAGTGCTGCACAGCTCTGCTGACGTCATGCTCTTCCCCTCCTTGCTTAGTGCACACCACTACTACACATCCCCCTCACCCTGCCTGCCTCACGGTTCCTGCCTCACATTGCCTACCTCACGGTTCCTGCCTCACACTGCCTGCCTCACGGTTCCTGCCTCACACTGCCTGCCTCACGGTTCCCGCCTCACGGTTCCTGCCTCACACTGCCTGCCTCAAGGTTCCTGTCAGAGTTATTTCATAACACTTTTAAGGACGTAATCTCCATTATGGCGCCTGGGTGTTCTATGTTCTCGAGAAGAACTGTTCGCTGTTCACCTCATGAAATGGGTTTAAAAAATCATTGTTGTGAACAAGTCACCCCTCTCTCTTTTCTCTTCAACGGCGGGTAAACGTATGGCCTCTAAATTCTCACTCAATTTTCATAATTTCAATTCCATCTTTTGTTGTCCTCCTCTTTATCATTTCTCTTGCGAGGAAGGAGTGCAAATGACTGGGAGATGTATAAGAGAAATCAGCAGGAAGTCAAGAGGAAAATGCAAGAGTTGAAAAAGAGGCCAGATGAGAGTTGGGGTGAGAGAGTATCATTAACCTTAAGGAAGAATAAAAAGATGTTTTGGAAGGAGGTAAATAACGTGCTTAAGACAAGAGAACGAATGGGAACATCGGTGAAGGGGGCAAGGGAGGAAGTGATAACAGGTAATGATGAAGTGAGGAGGAGATGAAGAGAATATTTTGAAGGTCTGTTAAATGTGGAAGACGTAGGGTGCTTTGGTTGAGGTGGTATGCGAAGTGAGAGAGTCAGGGAGAGTGGTTTGGTGAAGAGAGAAGAGGTGGTGAAAGTCTTGCGGAAGATGAAATCCGGCAAGGCGGTGGGTTTGGATGGTATTGCAGTTGAATTTATCGAGAAAAAGAGTGACTGTTTTGTTGATTGGTTGGTAAGGATATTAACTGCATGAATGGATAAATATGAAGTGCCTGAGGATTGACGGAATGCATGTATAGTGCCATTGTACAAAGGCAAAGGGGACAAAGGTGAGTGTTCAAACTAAAGAGGCATAAGTTTGTTGAGTATTCTGGGAAAACTGTATGGAAGGGTATTGATTATGAGGGTGAAGGCGTGTACAGAGCATCAGACTTGGGAAGAGCAATGTGGTTTCAGAAGTGGTAGAGGATGTGTGGATCAGGTGTATGCTTTGAAGAATGTATGTGAGAAATACTTAGAAAAACAGATGGATTTGTATGTAGCATTTATGGATCTGGAGAAGGCATATGATAAGGTAGATAGAGATGCTTTGTGGGTCTTAAGACTATACGGTGTGAGAGGTAAGCTGCTAAATGCAGTGAAAAGTTTCTATCAAGGGTGTAAGGCATGTGTACGAGTAGGAAGAGAAGAGAGTGATTGGTTCCCAGTGAAATTTGGTCTGAGGCAGGGTTGTGTGATGTCCCCATGGTTGTTTGATTTGTTTATGGTTGGGGGTGGTAATGCAAGAATTTTGGAGAAAGGGGCGAGTATGCAGTCTGTTGGAGATGAGAAGACCTGGGAAGTGAGTCAGTTGTTGTTTGCCGATGATACAGCAATGATGGCTGAAAGGTGTGTGAAAGGAGAAAGTTGAGAGTAAATGTGAACAAGAGCAAGGTTATTAGGTTCAGTAGGGTTGAGGGACCAATCAATTGAGATGTGAGTTTGAATGGCGAAAAACTGGAGGAAATGAAGTGCTTTAGATATCTGGAAGTAGACTTAGCAGCGAATGGAACCATGGAAGTGGAAGTGGACCATAGGGTGGGGGAGGGGGCGAAGGTTCTGGGAGTGATGAAGAATGTGTGGAAAGAAAGAACGTCATTTCGGAGTGCGAAAAATGGGTAGGTTTGAAGGAATAGTATTTCCAACGATATCGTATGGTTGCGAACCATGAGTACGATCTTCACACTGAACGACCACTTTCGCCTACCACCATGGGGTTTCAGGACGACCTTCCAGCCACACGACCTCCTCCATCCGTTGCCATGGGTCATGAGAACGACCCGATACACGACCACCTCCATTTACTGAAGGGATGACTCAAGAAATGCAGGACTGTTTCCTGTTCTCATGGACTCATCTTGCCTTCTTCATGCTTCACCGCCCGCCTGGCTCACCATGGGCACCTCAGCCCCGATACAGGAGACTGTATCGTGCAGTACAGCATACATCACCTACATCACCACGTAACAAAACTTCTGGCATGATGTATCATGCAATACATCATACATCACCACGTAATATAACTACTGGCATGATGTATCATGCAATACATCATACATTCACCACGTAATACAACTACTAGCATGATGTATCATGCAATACATCATACATCATCACATATTACAATCACTGGCATGATGTATCATGCAATACATCATCCATCACCACATAACACAATTGCTGGCATGATGTATCATGCAATACATCATACATTCACCACGTAATACAACTAGTGGCATGGAACCACTGAAGACATGAACTACAGCTGTTTACTCCACCCACCTCCACCACCACCACCTCCTCCATCACCACCTCCACCACTTCCACCTGCTCCTGCAACCCAGACTAATGCCCTCCCTCCTTCCCTCTACCTCACGTCTGCCTTACTTAACCTAACTTACAAAGACACGACAATAATCACAACTCAAATCTTCTTTGTTCATCCTATTTCCCAAATGATCAGGGCCGGACACGACTCATTCATTAACTTAACGAGATTTGGAGAAAATTGAAGTTCTCTCTCTCTCTCTCTCTCTCTCTCTCTCTCTCTCTCTCTCTCTCTCTCTCTCTCTCTCTCTCTCTCTCTCTCTCTCTCTCTCTCTCTCATTCGCCAGAAACAAAAGTTAAAAGAGGAAACGCCAATTATATAACTGGGTTCCTGACACACCACGACTTCCTGTGAATCCATCTTTTCTTATTTTTTGCGTAAGATATCTAACTATGACCCTACTCTGGTACGTGTTCCAAACTTTAACGAATTATCGAACATCCGACATGAGTCTCGACTCCTAACGATGATTATCGTACACTTGACATGAGTCTCTACTCACAACAACAAATATCGTACACTTGACATGAGTCTCTGCTCACAACGACAAATATCGTACACCTAACATGAGTCTCTACTCAAAACGACAAATATCGTACACCTGACATGAGTCTCTACTCACAACGACAAATATCGTACATCTGACATGAGTCTCTACTCAAAACGACAAATATCGTACATCTGACATGAGCTGCCTGCCAGAGGTCTACAGTGAACTGGAGCAGTTCTACACCGGTTGAGGACGGAGAGAGAGAGAGAGAGAGAGAGAGAGAGAGAGAGAGAGAGAGAGAGAGAGAGAGAGAGAGAGAGAGAGAGAAGGTGTTCCGAAGGAGGCGGTGAGGAACACCCACGGAGGGGTGGGTGTGGGCGTCAGAACCGCTGCCGCCGCTCGAACTGGTGGTCATCATGGACGGCAGGACTGGGGACGAGGATAGCCTGGAGGGGACGAGGGACAGAGGATAGGAGCGGGAGGATAGCCTGGAGGGGACGAAGGACTGAGGATAGGAGCGGGAGGATAGCCTGAAGAGGACGAGGGATAGAAGAGCGGGAGGATAGCGTGAAGGAGAAATGGACGTAACATGAAGATGGTCTTCACACCTAAAGAAAAGACCACATGATGGTCTGTCCCTCTGGTGAGTACCTGGCTGGCAGAGGCAGGTGTAGGAGAGGCCTGGGCCGTCCACACACTGGCCACCGTTGAAGCACCTCGGGTTGTGTGAAGGCCAGGGGGAGGCGGAGGAGGTATTGCACACACTCACGTCCACCTCACAGTTGACCCCTGCAGGAGAACACAGACACAGACACACACACACACACACACACACACACACACACACACACACACACACACACACACGGCGTGAAAAGAATATTATGAATATCTGAACAGAAGAATATTATAAATATCTGAACAGAGAGACGAATGATATTTTGATATTATCAATATTTGCAAAACTATTTTGACAAAAAACAATTTGGTTGAAGAGTTACGAATATATTTCATAAATATTCATTCAAGATTGAAAACAGACATGATAGTTATAGATGTTGGGAAGCAGGGAAGATTCCTGGGGGACAGGGTCAGGGGTACGTACCAGAGTATCCTGGGGTAGGACAGGACAGGGTCAGGGGCACGTACCGGAGCATCCTGGGAGCGGGGTCAGGGGCACATACCAGAGTATCCTGGGGGACAGGGCAGGGTCAGTGGTACGTACCAGAGTATCCTGGGGGACAGGGCAGGGTCAGTGGTACGTACCAGAGTATCCTGGGGGACAGGGCAGGGTCAGTGGTACGTACCAGAGTATCCTGGGGGACAGGACAGGGTCAGGGGCACATACCAGAGTATCCTGGGGGACAGGACAGGGTCAGGGATACGTACCAGAGTATCCTGGGGGACAGGCAGGGACAGTGGTACGTACCAGAGTATCCTGGGGTAGGACAGGACAGGGCAGGGACAGGGGTACGTACCAGAGTATCCTGGGGGAGGACAGGACAGGCAGGGTCAGTGGTACGTACCAGAGTATCCTGGGGTAGGACAGAACAGGGCAGGGACAGGGGTACGTACCAGAGTATCCTGGGGTAGGACAGGACAGGCAGGGTCAGGGGTACGTACCAGAGTATCCTGGGGGACAGGTACAGATGTAGTGGTTCAAAAGATCATGGCAGGTCCCGTTGTTCTGACATGGGTCACTCTGACACTCGTTCACCTCCGCCTCACAGAACTCCCCTGCAACGGTAAACACCAGCACCATACAGTCCCTCTCTGTCCTGTAATACCGTCGCTACAGCCAATACAGACAACGTCTGATGATACACAAGTGATCACATGAAGTACAGCAACATATACGAACGAAATGAGGAAATATAGTACTGATACAAGGGTCATTTTTTTGGTGAAAGCTGTATAATGATACAGGGAACAGCTTTTGCTGTACCCGAAGTACAAGTAAGACACTATTGTATACATGAAATACAAGTAAGACATTACTGTATACATGAAACACAAGTAAGACACTATTGTAGACATGAAATACAAGGTACAAATTGTGGCAAAGTATCATGTGTCTTCTGGTAACACACATGGCAGGTGTGGGAGATGGTGACAAGTGTTACAGTGTGTGTGTGTGTGTGTGTGTGTGTGTGTGTGTGTGTGTGTGTGTGTGTGTGTGTGTATGTATGTTACCGGACTCGCTAGAGACGTTTTCTTACCACTGGGCTCCATCCTGTCCCTCCTACAGGAGACCCAGGCCACAGAAGCCCCCAGGCTGCAGGAGATCTAAGACTACAGGAGCCCCCAGGTTACATGATCCTGAAGGTTACAAGAACCAGCGGGGGTCCCAGGTCATCACTGTACCTGTAGCGTAGGTCGGCCCCAGGTCAGGCACAGGTCATCATCACCTTACCTGTATAACCAGGGGGACAGATGCAGGTGAGGGCAGCGACCAGGTCGACACAGGTCATCATCACCTTACCTGTATAACCAGGGGGACAGATGCAGGTGAGGGCAGCGACCAGGTCGACACAGGTGGCTCCGTTGCGACAGGGAGCAGACCAACAATCGTCCCAGTTGGTCTGGCAGCGGAGCCCCGTGTAGCCATCGACACAGAAGCAGGAGTAGCTACTGCTGCAGGGGCAGAGGAAGGAAGGCAAGGAATGGGTTACTGCAAGCACGACAGGACGGCCTCTGGGTCTGTCTGTAAGGTCAGCCTGCGTGCGTCTGTGTTTGTGTATATGGTGGGCGCATCTGTTTCAGAGCTCCCCGTGTGCATAGGGAGAGTGGGTCTTGGTGGTGGAGGCAATACAGTGCCTTCCGATACAGTGGGGCTTTCTTGTCTGTATATGGAAGTGTGTGTCTGTAAGAATGCGTATGTGTATGGAACAGCCGACTGTACTAAGAACACGAAATTGTCTGTGTGGGCTGAGGGCATTCGTGTGGTCTGTGTATGTGGCTCGTTGTTGTCTTCGGTCGTACGGTGAGTATCCTTGTGTGTGTGTGTGTGTGTGTGTGTGTGTGTGTGTTATCACTCCTCCAGTTATCAATGGTCCCTAACCATTCCTCTACCGGTAGGGAACAATATTCACAGCTATAGGGACACTGACTACCCATACACATATGTTCGAACACTTGCGTGCATAGTCAATACAGAAACACACATGCAGGACACACAGACATACTCAGGAGACAAGGACTTTACCTCCTGTAACCTTACTTAAGCTACCCTAACCTAAACTAACCTAGTATCACCTAATTCATCCTAACCTAACCTTACATAACCTAGTCTCACCTAACATAACCTAAGCTAATTTTACAGGACCTAGTCTAGCCTAACCTAAACTAATGTAACCTAACCTAGCCTCACCTAGCTTATCCTACCCTAACCTTACATAACCTAGTCTCACCTAACCTAACCTAACCTAGCCAAGCCTAGCATGGCTTAAGCTTACCATATCTAACCTAACCTAGCCTGGCCTAACCTTAAGTCAATACACTCAGGTGTCTTCTCTTTATATTCTCTCCTCTCACTACTCTCTTCCCCTCCACGCTACATGGTCCTCTCCCAGCCTCCCTCCGGCAGGAGCGAGGTGCCTTACCTGTTGAGTTGGTCGACACAGACACCGTGAGCGCAGGGGTTACTGATGCAGGCCAGGCCACATTCCACCCCCGTCACCAGCAGCGCCGCCGCCGCCGCCGCCCTCACCACCATCGCCGCCGCCGCCGCCGCCATGCTATAATGATGATGGTATACCACACCTGTCATTATACAGGTACGGTAATGATGATGATGGTAGACCACACCTGTCATTATACAGGTACGGTAATGATGATGATGGTAGACCACACCTGTCATTATACAGGTACGGTAATGATGATGGTCATTATCTGTTGGTGCAAAGATGAGTACGGTTCAAGGTCCAGTAATCCCCACTGTGTTGTCTAGATGACTTTTTAGGGCCTCCAATGCTAGGGAAAAATGAAGAGGGTGGATGTGTTAGAAATGCCAGGCCTGAGAACAATACTGTACAGCGAGGAACATGAAGGGAATTCAGACAGCAACAGACCAGATGTGTGGTCCTTGTGGCCATCTTCCTCCCAAGAATTAAATGATATCTACCCCACTATCAAATTCAAGATGGAATGGGAAAAAGAAGGCAAACTGCCCTTTCTAGATCTCTTTCCACATCCAGGCCCCACAAAACTTTCCATGGCTTACCCCAGACGCTTTACATGCCGTGGTTCAATCCATTGACAGCACGTCGATCCCGGTATACCACATCGTTCCAAGTCGCTCTATTCCTTGCATGCCTTTCACCCTCCTGTATGTTCAAACCCCGACCACTCAAAATCTTTTTCACTCCATCCTTCCACCTCAAATTTGGTCTCCCACTTCTCGTTCCCTTCATCTCTGACACATACATCCTCTTTGTCAATCTTTCCTCACTTATTCACTCTATGTACCTAACCATTTCAACACATCCTCCGCTGCTCTCTCAACCACACTCTCCCTACCACCACACATCTCTCTTACCCTTTCATTACCCACTCGATCAAACCACCTCACACCACACACTGTCCTCAAACATTTCATTTCCAACACATCCACCCTCCTCCGCACAACCCTATCTATTGTCCATGCCTCGCAACTATATAACGTTGTTGGAACCACTATTCCTTCAAACATACCCATTTTTGCTCTCCGAGATAACGTTTTCGCCTTCCACACATTCTTCAACGCTCCCGGAACTTTCGCCCCCTCCCACACCCTGTGACTTACTTTCGCTTCTATGGCTCTATCCACTGCTAAATCCACTCCCAGATATCTAAAACACTTCACTTCCTCCAGTTTTTCTAAATTCAAATTCACCTCCTAATTAACTTGTTCCTCAACCCTACTGTACCTAAGAACCTTGCTCTTAATCACATTTACTCTCAGCTTTCTTCTTTCACACACTTTACCAAACTCAGTCACCAGCTTCTGCAATTTCTCACATGAATCAACCACCAGCGATGTATCATCAGCGAACAACAACTCACCTCCCAAGCCCTCTCATCCACAACAGACTGCATACTTGCATCTCTTTCCAAAACTCATGCATTCATCTCCCTAACCACCCCATCCATAAACAAATTAAACAACCATGGAGACATCACACACCCCTGCCGCAAACCGACATTCATAGGGAATCAATCACTTTCCTCTCTTCCTACACGTAGACATGCCTTACATTCTTGGTAAAAACTTTTCACTGCTTCTAGCAACTTACCTACCACATTACATACTTGTAATACTTTCCACAAAACATCTCTACCAACTCTATCATATGCCTTCTCCAGATCCATAAATGCTACATACAAATCCATCTGTTCTAAGAATTTCTCACATATATTCTTCAAAGCAAACACCTGATCCACACATCCTCTACCACTTATGAAACTACACTGCTCTTCCCCAATCTGATGCTCTGTACATGCCTTCACCCTCTCAATCAATGCCCTCCCATATAATTTCCCAGGAATACTCAACAAACTTATATATATATATATATATATATATATATATATATATATATATATATATATATATATATATATATATATATATATATATATATATATATATGTGTGTGTGTGTGTGTGTGTGTGTGTGTGTGTGTGTGTGTGTGTGTGTGTGTGTGTGTGTATAGATTTATTGTTTAATTGATTTCCATCAGATGCTGGTTGGTCCTCCCAGGAGGCCGGCCGACCCGCTACACAGATCAATGGCTGGGGGTCTGTCGGTCGGTCGGTCTGGCTGGTATTCAGAGGACGATCACCCTCCCGGAGCCAGCGGGCCTTGACCCCAGGCTCGTCACTCACCACCACCACGACCCCGGAACTAACGGTGTCATTCTGACTCTTAAACTTCTACAGCAGGAAGTCCGGAGTTCCTAGTCCATTTCGTAAACTTAAGTGTAATCACGGGCCGTCAACACCAGATCATCCGGGAACCCTGTACACAACATACACACACACACACACACACACACACACACACACACACACACACACACACACACACACACACACACACACACACACACACATATATATATATATATATATATATATATATATATATATATATATATATATATATACCGTTTTATACTCGTCCTTGAGAGAGATATTCTCTAAATCCCTCACAAATACCACGACACGAACATGATGTGCCTCATTAGAGGCGTCCAGGACCTTGTCTTAACCTAAGGTGCAACAGCTGGTCGACTCAGTTTTACCAGAGGGACAACATCATCAGTTATATGAAGACCTCTGGCTCGTCCCCAGGTGGTGAGGGTATTGCACATCCTCCTCCTCCTCCTCCTCCGTTATCATGCTATACTGGCTCACGTCGGATGTAGTGAGGCACAGAACATAGCATGCTGCCCAGACTGAGGCAGCCAGAGTGCCCGGTAGCCCGGCCCACGGCTACAGTGTTCGTCCGTCAGCCTCGCCTGGGGATACGGAGTGACCCACATATCGGTCATGATCGACCATTTTGTTTACATTAGTAATGGGACGTTGACGGGTGGCGTGTGATGAACGGAAGCGTAGTGGCGTGTGTTGGACGTACGGCAGGCGTGTGTTGGACGGACGGCTGGCGTATGACGGACGGACGGCTGGCGTGTGAAGGACGGACGGCTGGCGTGTGTTGGACGGACGGCTGGCGTGTGATGGAGGACGGGTGGAGGTGTGACGGACGGATGGGTGGCGTGTGTTGGGCGGACGACTGGCGTGTGTTGGACGGACGGCTGGCGTGTGATGGAGGACGGGTGGAAGTGTGACGGCTGGGTGGAGGGTGTGACGGATGGACGACTGGATGGTGTGACGACTGGACGGGACAAGGTAGGGAGGTAAGGATGAATGGGAGGAAGAGGGGGAGACAAGAGAGGAGGAGGTGGGGGGGCGGTGGGGCTGGGAGTAAGATGAAGCGAGGTCCCCGGATGTCTTGAGAACGATGAGGTCCCTGCAGTGTAGTAGTGTAGTGGAGTGTAAGGCCGGAGGAGGTGGTGTGACAAAGCGACGAGTGCTCCTGACGCGGCGGCCACACCACCAGGAGTACGGAACTACGGCGCCACGAGAGGTGAGGACAGGAGATCTGTGACACCGTGATGCTAACACAAGCAGGTATCATACAATGTTCCATGTGTTCAGTGTGGCCTCATACCACCTCACTGGGTCCAACTGTCATGTGGTCTGTAGCCATCTTGTGATCCTTCCTGTACCTGTAACCATCTTGTGATCCTTCCTGTACCTGTAGCCATCTTGTGATCCTTCCTGTACCTGTAACCATCTTGTGATCCTTCCTGTACCTGTAGCCATCTTGTGATCCTTCCTGTACCTGTAACCATCTTGTGATCCTTCCTGTACCTGTAACCATCTTGTGATCCTTCCTGTACCTGTAGCCATCTTGTGATCCTTCCTGTACCTGCTTAACGCAAGTGTTGCAACTCCCCAGGTCAGAACACTGCAGGAGGCTTCACACTGCCCAACCCTTCACATGTACAGGGGCGGGTCCTGAGGAATCTGGACACGTCACATTTGAGTCGCTACTTTTTTTTTTCATTTTCTTGTGTTCTTGGGTTGGTGGAAGCACCATCCATTCCATCTCATACTCTCTCTCTCTCTCTCTCTCTCTCTCTCTCTCTCTCTCTCTCTCTCTCTCTCTCTCTCTCTCTCTCTCTCTCCATCTATCTACCTAAATAGTAGAGAGATAAAGGATTTATATTACAATGATAAATAGTATGAGAGAGATAAAGAATTTAATCATACAGCCGTATCTTATTCACATCTTTTCTTTGGTATATCTAAATAACACCCTCAGTGATCCCAGATGTTCAATCTCCACCTCCTCCCATCCTTGCAAAATCGTGGACCCGCCCCAGCTGCACAGTTCCTCCTCACACCAGTAGACACCTACCTTCTCTCATCAGTCTCGAACTATGGATCATCACACACGTAATCCACCCTGACTAAAACTCTCCTCTTAACCACCATCTGCTGCCATCACAGTCAGTCATTCCTCCATACTTTCTCCACTCTACCTCTCTGTTCTTATCCTGGCACCTGTCCCTCACCCGCTGTATATTCTCCACACGTTCCCCTCCTCCCTGAGCACCAACTACTGCATCAACTCTCCCTGCCCCTTGTATGGCTGCCCCCTTACCTAACACTACAGTAATTGCTTCATGTAGACCCGAACCCTTTGCCTTTCACCACTACATTCACTTTCCCTCCCTACCCACAAGTTGTATACTTTACCTCCCTCCTGCCACTGTGGTCGCTCTCAACACAGCACCACCACAACGCTACATAGCGACATCCCTCTACCTCCACCACAACGCTACATAGCGACACCCCTCTACCTCCAGCACCGGTGGCGCTGGTCAGTACAAGTGTGTCTATCCGTTACCACTGGTGCCTCCGGTGTGAGGTAAGCCACGACTGGAGGTTCCACAGGAAGACGAATATAAACGGACGAAGAATCGCAGAATAATCGAATCAAAAAGACATCAAATGTGAGACCGGGAGGGAGGGAGGGGGAGGGGGGAAAAAACTTGGTTTTGAGAACAGTTGCAAAAGGAAAAATGTTCTCCTTCGATGATGATTGAATGTTAGGGAAATTTCTGAATAATCAGATCGTATTTGACAGCAAACTGACTTGATGTTGCCACAGTGGCACAGTAAAACCCCGTCGGGCATTTTCGTTCCTTAACTCTTCAAGACAAATAGGAAATAGGTTTAAGTCTACGTGACAGACGTGATTCCAGTCCGTAAGAAAACCTTTCTTCTGTATCCACAACAGTTCGCGTCGGTCATACCACAACCTCATCCGTCTCCATTGCTCTGCGGGCCACATCCCTCCCAGTGGAGTAATTAGCAGATATATATGGTGCCTTCGGATGGGCCGCGGACCCTCGCGAGCGCCATAAGCCCGGCGAGCACAACGCGAACATTGATTGACCTAAATTACTGCCCCTTGTGCTCAGCGTAGCACCACATTGGTTAAAGAACCCCTCCCTACTCTCCGCTTCCATAGCCAAGATCCACTTACGCCGTACTTACGCCCTGCGTAGTGATCGGAGGATGTAAACATTCACATGCTCTGGCATGCGCTAAAATACGAACATTTAACCTCTTGATCACGACCATACGACCCCTGAGCACAACAACCCAACCCTTGAGTGCAAGAATACGACCTTTGGATATGTTGTGGCCTTTGCTAGGGCCATCTTCCTGGTGGCACAGTCATGGCCTAAGGGCTTAGAACCGATAACCTTCGTCACATGAGACACCTATCCTTACGTCGGCAGCCAGGCTAGGCTTCCATGCTCGTCCGCTACTTCTCTACATAATCAAGACGATGAAAATTTTCCGTGTGCGATAATTTCAACCGCGTGTTGGAAATGACATGCGCGGTTGCTCATGCTCATGTTTTGCCCCATTACCAGGTCCATCAGCCACACGACACACAAGCGGATCCTTGCGCTGCTCATGCGAGGCTGCGGTGAGCTAGGCTGCACAATGGCTTCATAAGGATCAGCGGCCAGAGCATTCGTCTGTATTCCCGTACGTGCGGAGAATCACTACTGCTAGTTACCAGATCTTTTGATATTAATCACAATGAGACAAATGATGAATCAGCTGCCAATGATCTTTTTAGCTATTAATTCGTTAATGAATTATTTCTACCTCTTGCAGGTACAATTTCTAGGAATAGGTTACGTCAGCTTAGCGGGATCACAACGCAGTCAAGTCACTTCCCCTGACGGAAGCATTAATGAGTCCCTGGAATTAGATAGCAGAGTTAACTTAGTCACGGCACTCACCAGTCGGACACACGGTGTCAGACATTTGCAAATGCCACAGCAAGAGACGATGCGAAACACCGTGAGGTGAGATGTGGCGTGTGGCGGGTGTATACAGGATGACAGCATTAAATAGAGGCTGCTTGTGTCATGTAGTCATGCGTGAAGTAGAGGGGAGGTAATTGAGAGCTTTGTCTCGTGGTGTTAGCTAAAGCCATTCCTCAGATACAATTATGAGATCAAACAGAATTCTTTTTTTTTGCTTTTAACTGACCGTACAGATACGACACGGTACAAAACAAACGGGAAAGATAACCATTACTTAAGTGTAAGAAGATGAGTTCTTAGCAAAATGTTACGAGAACACGCAACCAAAATCATCAGTGAAATAAAGTTACATATATATATATATATATATATATATATATATATATATATATATATATATATATATATATATATATATATATTCCAATTAACATTTTTTAACTTTGATCTCAACCTTATGAATTCCTGCAATTTTCCCTGAATTCCTCTTATCCGATGAGTGAAGTTCGTCCTGCTCACCTCCTCACCCAACACGCCAAACACACATGTATTACCTTTTTCCCCCAAAGTTCCATTCTTTTCTTGACAGTGGAACTAAACCTATTTCTGCGGTAGAACTTTAAAATAAATCACAGTCACGTGACCATACACACTGTAAACAGTATATAAATATCATTCAAAATGTCTGCTTACACTTCCCCTTAACTATCACTTTGGGCCGTTCCGTTTAAGCCATGTGAACTGCCCCTCTCCAACAACTGTTTGCCAAGTTGCCCATATAAGAAATGGCCAGGGATGTCTAGCAATCAACCATCAAAACAGTGTATCACCCAGAGTAAAATGCATCACAACACGAACTCCATATTAGATACAGTGGTCTTCGTGATGGTACAGCGTCAGAGCTTAATGGTTCGAACACGAAGATCACGACCCGAGAGCACGACGGGTGTACACATCACCTACCAGGCCTTGTGGCCTTACAACCCACGACTCACTGATTTTTGTGGGTTTTATGGCATGGAAAAGATATCTGATAACCTAACTGATTCATGACTTTATAGCATGAAATAGATATCTAATAACCTAATTCATTCATGACTTTATGGCATGAAATAGATATATAATAACCTAACTTATTCATGACTTTATAGCATGAAATAGATATCTAATAACCTAACTGATTCATGACTTTATAGCATGAAATAGATATCTAATAACCTAACTTATTCATGACTTTATAGCATGAAATACGTATCTAATAACCTAACTTATTCATGACTTTATAGCATGGAAAAGTTACATACGCCAACCCAATATATCTGTCCATGCGTTCATCATTGCGTATGCACCCTTGTGCAAGGGAATGTTTGCGTGTGCGTTCCTTGATGGTCGAACCACCCCAGAGCCAACTTGCATACAACCTTTTAGTGGTAATGAAGGCGCCACTATTGATCCAGATGTGCCCCCTCGCTGCTGCTTAATCTCTGAACGATGTGAAGGCGTCAGGGGCGCCGCCTAAGGCGTGGCGGACATGAAAGTGTGCGTAGTGACCAGTTTGGTTAGTCAACACCAGTATTTGGTGGCGGGTACGGTGGTGACATGTGGCAACCTCAATACTCGCCCTCCTACACACAACTGAAGGTGTCTTTATTTACAATAACCATAAACGAAGAACTACATCAGAATGTTGCAGTTTCTTAGCTTTTTCAAAAACAAGAAGATATGTATACTTAAATGTATTGATTGATTTTGTCACAATTTTCGTTGCTGATCTTTGCAACGACAATTTCCCAGGGTCGTTCAGCAAACTCCTGTCGCTGAGAGCGACGACACTTTGTGGCAACATTATTATTACGGCCACCTGGTCCAGTCATCATCTCATTAATCATCTGCTATTTACTTCACGTGACTTTAGCCACCCATTCACGTGAGGCCAAGTATCCAGGCTGGCAGAGGGGACCCCTGGCTTCACATCGGAAGGTCCGCCCACGTCTAGACTCCCGTCAGTCAACGAACCTCTGTAATCCTACAGGGGCCCGTCATTAATATTTCCCTGCCATGCGAACGTAATTAATGACCACTGGCGTGGGTAAAACCCTGTCGGCTCTTCAATAGGCTTGCACCAGCCGCCTGAATCAGCTAGGTAGTCCCTGGCTCTGAGACACAGGGGGCCCCATCTCCACGTGGAAATAGCTACCATGTAGCTCCTGGATCACCGCCGTGCGGCAAAGGCTCTGTGGTGGGTTACCTCACATGGCCTCCTCCAGCAGGACCCGAGTAGGGAATCGTTTAAGCCCGTCTTCTGCAGTAGTTTTTACAGGATCGCGACTGTGCCTCTCCCCTTCCAACGATCACAAACCTGGAAACAGCCTTGTATACGTCAGACCTACGGCACCACATCAAGCCACCTCCTCCTTGCCGCCTCCACCAGCAGCACCGGAACCAGACCTCGTCGCTCTTCGTCCACGGGACACTTACTTCTGCAGCAGAGCCTATGTCTTCCTTCTCTCACATTACCTCATGTACGTCATCATTTTACTTACCCAGTAAAGCACAGTGTTGTAACCTCGCTCTTACGGACTCTCCTCTGTCCCTAACATTAAGAATGCCCGCTGAATTATAATGTCTATTAGATCTGTAGTGAAAATCACCACCTACGCTAAAAGAACACTTCTTGCTAGTCGACCCACTGTGTGATTCAACTGGTGAGGCAAGGGCTCATTTGGTGCGTTCCGCTATGTGAGGACCCACTGGGTAGACGAGAGCTTCGTGCCTGTACTGTTCTGCGGTCATGGGATAGTGCCCTGCAGAACAACCAGACCACCTAACCATCTCGGAGACCTATGAACACACTCGACCTGTGGAGGGTGGGAGGAGTCCTCTTCCCACACACCCCGGGATCACCTGGGACTTGTGGAGGGTGGAAGGAGCTTCTCCCTCCCTCCCACATATCCCGGGGATCACCTGGGACTGATGGAGGTTGGGAGGAGCCAGGTCCTCCCTCCCACATACCCCGGGGATCACCTGGAACTGGTGGAGGGTGGGAGGAGCCAGGTCCTCTCTCCCACATACCCCGGGGATCACCTGGAACTGGTGAAGGGTGAGAGGAGCGAAATCCTCTCTCCCACACACCCCAGGGATCACCCGGGACTTGTGGAGGGTGGGAGGAGCCAAGGTTCTCCCTCCCACATACCCCGGGGGATCAATGCTTCACGTCGTGGGACACAGGAGACAACACAACACTCTAACCCCTACCATTAAACTCGTAAATCCATTACTTTCCACAGCTCGCACGAACATCCCAGACATTCCAGGGGTCACGAATGAGCAGGCAGGCGTTCGTGGACGCGTCTATGAAACATGCGATTAGTAATCTCTTAATTCGTGCATACATAACGGAAACACTGTAGTTTCGCAACAAACAATGCATGACGGTTGCATGTATATAAGATTATGACACAATCATGCAAATTGGGAACTGTGATGCACACTGTATATACACACGCGTGACAGACATACATAAAACAGAGACGTACATGGCCATACACATATGATATATATATATATATATATATATATATATATATATATATATATATATATATATATATATATATATATATATGACATACAGATGTACATAATATATAGACATACATAGCGTATAGAATGTCATAATATGTAGGTATACATAGCAGACAAGCGTAATCCATACATAACACACAGGAAATACGGGGAGGGGGGGTGATAAGGAGGCTCAGTGGCAAGGCCCGTAGGCACACATCTTGTCATAAATTAGAGCATGACAATATGACAGTATGACTGTATAACAGTATGACAGTGTGACAGTATGATAGCGTAACAGCATGACGGTATGACAATAAGACAGTACGACAGTATGACAGCATGACAGTATGACAGCATGACATTATGACAGCGGCGTTCACCCCACCAACAGTGGCGTTCACCCACCCCACCAACAGTGGCGTTCACCCACCAACAGTGGCGTTCACCCTACCAACAGTGGCGTTCACCCCACCGACAATGGCGTTCACCACACCAACAGTGGCGTTCACCACACCAACATTGGTGTTCACCACACTAACTCTGGTGTTCACCCCACCAACACTGGCGTTCACCCCCACCAACACTGGCGTTCACCCTACCAACAGTGGCGTTCACCCCACCAACAGTGGCGTTCAGCACACCAACTCTGCGTTCAACACACCACCAATGCCACAGCTCTCCAATGCCAATCCGATATTTCTCAATTTCTCCATTGGGGTCACAGTACATTTGTTCTATGTCGACAACACTCCTCCAACAGTTACCCTTCTTAAACACTTCTTTATTATCTTATTACTAGTAAGTTTATACGTCGCCATCACCTCTCCAACATTGCTCAAGCATCCGTCAAACCTCCACCAGCAACTCTCCAATTTTCCACCTGAACCCCCACAACACTTCAACTGCATCCCTCCAACACTTCACTTGTACCCTTACAACACTTCACTAGCATCCCTCCAACACTTCACTTGTACCCTTACAACACTTCACTAGCATCCCTCCAACACTTCACCTGTACCCCTACAACACTTCACCAGCATCCCTCCAACACTTCACCTGTACCCCTACAACACTTTACCAGCATCCCTCAACACTTCACTTGTACCTCTACAACACTTCACCAGCATCCCTCCAACACTTCACCAGTACCCCTACAACACTTTAGCAGCATCCCTTCAACACTTCACTTGTACCCCTACAACACTTCACCAGCATCCCTCCAACACTTCACCTGTACCCCTACAACACCTCACCAGGGTCCCTCCAGCACTTTACCCCTCCAACACTTCACCTGTACCTCTACATCATTTTTCCAACATTCCTCCAACACTTCAGCCTTAAAGCCAACCAACCTTACACACGCGTGACGCCAAGTGTTATCACCCCACCCTCACACCTGATCCTCCAGTAACGCCAAGTGTTATCACCCACCCTCACACCTGATCCTCCAGTAACGCCAAGTGTTATCACCCACCCTCAGACCCGATCCTCCAGTAATTGCTGCAGCCTCGTCTGGCTGCAACGGGGCGTTCCGACGTCGTCATCCGTCGATGCAACAGGACGTGCAGACGTCGTCATCCGTCGACGCAATGGGGCGTCCCGACATCGTCATCCGTCGATGCAACGTACATTCCGACGTCGTCATCCGTCGATGCAACGGGGCGTTCCAACTTCGTCATCCGTCGACGCAACGGGCGTTCCGACGTCGTCATCCGTCGATGCAACGGGGCGTCCAGACATCGTCATCCGTCGATGCAACGGGGCGTTCCAACCTCGTCATCCGTCGATGCAACGGACATCCCGACGTCGTCATCCGTCGACGCAACGGGGCGTTCCGACGCCGATGCAACACGATCAGGAGCACACGTGAACCGTGATGTCGCACCAGCCGACCTGATACCCTGGACGGGCGGGGGTGTGGACTGGGTCCGTCTCTGGTGACCTGTGAGGACGCTGAGACACAGACCAATGTGACGGGTCCGTCTCTGGTGACCTGTGAGGACGCTGAGACACAGACCAATGTGACGGAGCGGCGTCCTCCGAGTGCTGAGGGTGATGGCAAGTGGCACCTCAGCAGGGCGTGAGTCGCTGGGCCGTTAGCCTTACGTGATAACGTCATGTTCTACCCCGGCATACGAGTGTGGCAGGCCCCGGCACCACACACAGTGCACGGGCGGCAGGCAGACACTGTGAGAGTGTGTCTGGTCTCAAAGATTATCCTAAAGACCATGAAGAAGGCGTTTGAGATCTTGTGGCTGGTGGGTGTAGCTTGATGATGACGGTATCTAACGACCCTGGTGGTTAGTTAACGGCCTTAACGACCCTCGTGGTAGTTGACAAGCTCCAGAGACCAAACAACCATCTACTGTCCACCACAACCAGTTTCCCATCATTCATGTGTCACATTTTCATCATCACTAAGTAAACATTGACCTTGGGGGTCACCCAGGGACCTGTGGTCACCCAGGCAGAGGGTTATGAAAACATAACTTCGAAGTGTTGTCTTAGGGTGACCTCAAGACGTGTTTCATCGTAGGCTGTCTTGATCCAACACAGCTAGTCTTTGACATTAACATTAATCGTATGGTCACCACAAATATATATATATATATATATATATATATATATATATATATATATATATATATATATATATATATATATATATATATATATATATGTATATATATATATATATATAGTGGGTATTATTGCGTACGCTAGTGCATACCATTTACCTTAGCATACATACAGAGGCAGACAACTTGGGGTATGTGTGACGTGGCCTGTATACACGAGCCGAGGATGATGTATGGAGGTGTAGGAGTAGCACTAACCTGTACGTTCGTTATGGTCGTAAGTTTTCCACCAAACACTCGTGTATGTTATCGCCAAGCAAGCTTCATGGAAGCTCTCCTCTCACTGCCGGCAGCTGGCAACATCAACTTGCAACAGCTGATTTCTCCACACCTCCGCATTCTTTTCACTCACCCGTGACATAATCGCCTGTAAGACAATGGACAATACGGGCCAAAAAGTACCATGGCAGGTGAATCATGCGAATCCCCGAAGAACATCAAATCCCCCTGGCGGTCGTGAAGTCAACTACGGTAACCATGGCGACGGTGTACACAAACCAGGGTGGCCGATGAGCCCGAGATGATCGGCCGCCAATCCCGGCCCGACCATCGTCCAGCCCACACCACCACCCCCGCCGCTCACGTAGCTGGCTCAGTGACCACACGACCTCAGGAGGGGTTGGAGCAGCTTGATGTGAGGTGTTATGTCATTCATGTACGGACCTGCTGCATTGAAGGGTTCCCCGGAACAGAGATCAAATGTATTTTTCCTCTTCATAAATCACGTCAAGTCGTCTTTCAGAGACTCGAGCGGCCAAGGTTGCGCTGCTCCTAGTTGCAGTGAGAACTTTGTCCAGACTGTACAACTTCCAGTGATACAGCATCATCAGAGGTGGCTTTCCACTCACGGTGTAACCTCCTGCAGGCGGATGTATGTATATACGATGTGGTATACCGGGGTCGACGTGCTGTCAGTGGACTGAACCAGGGCATGTGAAGCGTCCGGGGTAAACCTTCCCTGATCTGTCTGGTCTACTGAGCCGTCTGTGAAGTATGGTAGAGCTTCAGCAGGTGGCCATGGCTCTCAAAGCCGGTCTTCTCAGGTCTTGCCGCTGAGGGCTGGACTTCTTGTCTCCCAAAGGTGTGACTGCGAAGATGGCTGGTGGAGGATCCCATGGAGGCGGTAAATGTACCGGTGGTGTGGTGTATCCTCCGCCTCCAGTGTGGTGTATCCTCCGCCTCTAGTGTGGTGTATCCTCCGCCTCTAGTGTGGTGTATCCTCCGCCTCTAGTGTGGTGTATCCTCCGCCTCCAGTGTGGTGTATCCTCCGCCTCCAGTGTGGTATATCCTCCGCCTTCAGTGTGGTGTATCCTCCGCCTCCAGTGTGGTGTATCCTCCGCCTCCAGTGTGGTATATCCTCCGCCTTCAGTGTGGTGTATCCTCCGCCTCCAGTGTGGTGTATCCTCCGCCTCCAGTGTGGTGTATCCTCCGCCTCCAGTGTGGTGTATCCTCCGCCTCCAGTGTGGTGTATCCTCCGCCTCCAGTGTGGTGTATCCTCCGCCTCCAGTGTGGTGTATCCTCCGCCTCCAGTGTGGTGTATCCTCCGCCTCCAGTGTGGTGTATCCTCCGCCTCCAGTGTGGTGTATCCTCCGCCTCCAGTGTGGTGTATCCTCCGCCTCCAGTGTGGTGTATCCTCCGCCTCCAGTGTGGTGTATCCTCCGCCTCCAGTGTGGTGTATCCTCCGCCTCCAGTGTGGTGTATCCTCCGCCTCCAGTGTGGTGTATCCTCCGCCTCCAGTGTGGTGTATCCTCCGCCTCCAGTGTGGTGTATCCTCCGCCTCCAGTGTGGTGTATCCTCCGCCTCCAGTGTGGTGTATCCTCCGCCTCCAGTGTGGTGTATCCTCCGCCTCCAGTGTGGTGTATCCTCCGCCTCCAGTGTGGTGTATCCTCCGCCTCCAGTGTGGTGTATCCTCCGCCTCCAGTGTGGTGTATCCTCCGCCTCCAGTGTGGTGTATCCTCCGCCTCCAGTGTGGTGTATCCTCCGCCTCCAGTGTGGTGTATCCTCCGCCTCCAGTGTGGTGTATCCTCCGCCTCCAGTGTGGTGTATCCTCCGCCTCCAGTGTGGTGTATCCTCCGCCTCCAGTGTGGTGTATCCTCCGCCTCCAGTGTGGTGTATCCTCCGCCTCCAGTGTGGATGGTGCCGCTTGAAAGGCTTGGATGGCATTAGCCGCTTCGTGCGTCCAGGAGGTTCCTCGTACCTTGTGGTCTAAGTGGAAGGAGTTCCAAATTTGGCCTTCGTGGTTGAGGGGTTTGTGTGACCTGTAGATCTTAGCTAAAGTCGCAGCTGTTGCAGATCCTGGTCTACACGGGAGCTCCCAGCATGGTGCTGAGTGCATCATTTTGGATGTCCTCCATGTTGGTCACCTAGTCATCTATTCCTCAGGCCAGTGAGTGTTGGAGCACAGTGGTCTACCAGCGATCTGATGGCGGCGATGTAGTAGGTATTGAGCACCTCCATGTTAGCCCCAGCGGCTGGGCTAGTCAGCGACCTCATGATGTTTCCTCTGTTTTTTTGTTCTTTGTCGGAGATACCTGAAGCTGCGCCCCAACTCCAAGACACTGGTGGGTGTCGGTCGGCCCCAGGTTACCGGCGTTCCCTGGATGGAGAGCAGCCTGTCTGGCCTCGTGGAGGAGAGGGCCATCGCTCTTGTTTTGGTAAGGTTGATCTGAAGGCCCAGTCTGCTACACTCTTTTTCAAGCAGCTTGAGTGCGCGTTGGGCGTTGGCGAATCTCATGCGCCCTGGCTGGAGATCATCGGCGTAGCAGAGGAGCTCAACCACAGGCCTGAAAGGGAGCTTCACTAAGTTCTCCATCAGGACGTGGAAGAGTGCTAGAGCTGAGGATACCTCTTTGTGGGGTGCCATTTTCGAGGGGCTTGTATGACGAGGCGACGCCTTGGAATCGTACTCGTTCTTGACGGTGCGTTAGGTAATCCTGGATCCATCCGATGAGCCTCCCATGGACTCCCTTTTCAGCTGGGGTCTCAAATATCGCCAGCGTACTGGCTAGCGCGAAGGCTTTTAACACTGTGGTCCAGGAAGACCTCTAAAGCCGGTTTGCTGTCGATAATGCTCAGTATCCCCGCTATGTTGGTTGCTGACTCGGTGTTTACTGTGCAGGCGAAGATACAAGGGTGCCGGGGGGCCGACTTTCCACTTGAAACTGTTGAGAACCATTGCCCTACGCCGAAATGTTGGTTCACTTTCTCCTCTTCTATAGGTATTACTTTGGTCTTTCCTAGCGAGAGCTGGGTGTTTGTGTGCCTCCAACTAGCCAGACCACGCAATACTGAGCAGGATACTGACTTGCGTGATTATTGTGTGGTCGTTGGCAACTCAAGGGTGGGCCACTGTGATAACTGTTTCTTTCCCTACATCTCGAAGCTCTGGAACTCTCTACCTTCTCATGTCTTTCCCAATAACAATGACCTGGCGCATTTTAAAAGAGGTTTTTCACTCCCTCCAAAATTCGTAAATATTTTCCCTTGTCTCTTCTTGTTTCTCTTTTATAATTCTCTCTATATTTCAATCAAGGTCCTGCCTTGATGTGGACTTTCGTTCATGACCGGAGCCTTCAACATACAAAAAAAAAAAAGGTCACTAATGTATATGACTGAAAAGAAAATCAATAAATCATGTCCTGAAAGTTTGAACTGAGAACTTGAGAAAAACTATTCAATTCTTGTATAGTTTCCAGTTAGCGTAAATGTCACTCGATTCCGCTCACCCTTCACTCTTTTCTTCTCTAAGGTGGACAACTTCATGGCCACTAGCCTTTCCTTGTGTGTGTGTGTGTGTGTGTGTGTGTGTGTGTGTGTGTGTACAAGCAATAAGCAAAACCAAGCCTAGTACAGCTCTGGTGTACAGCAACCTGTTCATCCCCTGGTGTAATATTACCGGCACGAAAAGGATGTGTGTGAAGTCATCATATGGTTTCTGACGTGGTGAACATCATACCATTTTCAGCTTATAATCCACCTGCCTCCTGAACGGCTTGTTAGCTTGTATCTAAGCTGCCTTCAGAACGACTTGTTAGCTTGTACCTAAGCTGCCTTCAGAATGACCTGTTAGCTTGTATCTAAGCTGCCTTCAGATCGACTTACTAGCTTGTATCTAAGCTGCCTTCAGAGTGAATTGTTAGCTTGTAACTAAGCTGTCTTCAGATCGACTTACTAGCTTGTAACTAAGCTGCCTTCAGAGTGAATTGTTAGCTTGTAACTAAGCTGCCTTCAGACTTGTTAGCTTGTATCTAAGCTGTCTTCAGATCGACTTACTAGCTTGTAACTAAGCTGCCTTCAGAACGACTTGTTACCTTGTAACTAAGCTGCCTTCGGAAAGAATTGTTAGCTTGTATCTAAGCTGCCTTCAGATCGACTTACTAGCTTGTAACTAAGCTGCCTTCAGAGTGACTTGTTAGCTTGTAACTAACCTGCCTTCGGAAAGAATTGTTAGCTTGTATCTAAGCTGCCTTCAGATCGACTTACTAGCTTGTAACTAAGCTGCCTTCAGAACGACTCGTCAGCTTGTAATTAAGCTGCTCCCTGAAATGACCTGAAAGTTTACGTCAGGAAAGAATGAAAGTCAAAATTTCTTTCTTTTCTTTATCAAAGTAACATCTTTATATGGATCACATACGACATTCATATTGCTTGAAGATAATAATTCTAAACATGAAAATTAAGTTTTAATGAAAATACAATTCTTTTTTATATTAGATCTTCAAAATACAACTTTTAAAGTGAAAAAAAGGGTAAATCACGTTCCAAGTTAAAATTATGAAATGTAAATTTTTACATTGCTAAAATCTGATTTGAAATGGTGATTAAATAATGACCAAAATCTCATTTGAAATGAAGATTTTTATATTGATAAAATCTGATTTGAAATGGTGATTAAATAATGACCAAAATCTCATTTGAAATGAAGATTTTTATATTGCTAAAATCTGATTTGAAATGGTGATTAAATAATGACCAAAATCTCATTTGAAATGAAGATTTTTATATTGCTAAAATCTGATTTGAAATGGTGATGAAATAATGACCAAAATCTCATTTGAAATGAAGATTTTTATATCGATAAAATCTGATTTGAAATGGTGATTAAATAATGACCAAAATCTCATTTGAAATGAAGATTTTTATATCGATAAAATCTGATTTGAAATGGTGATTAAATAATGACCAAAATCTCATTTGAAATGAAGATTTTTATATTGATAAAATCTAATTTGAATCATCATCTCTATTCTTCCTTCCCCCCCCCCCCCCCTTCTTTCATAATCCTCTGTATATTTGAACTAAACAAAAATTCTGACATCTGGAATGATTTCAGAAATTTAGATATGTTTCACCTTCAAAATTATCATTTCTTTATTAAGACTATATATGACATGAAAGTTACCTAAAAACCATTCTGAACCAGGAAAATTGAAATTTTCATAAAAAAAAAATCGTTAAAATTGGGCATTCAACATAGTTTTGAATTTGATTCAAATGGTAAATCTTGAAGGCTAATGCATACAATTATAAAAATAAATCTATTACTGGCTTATCAAAATCATCTTTGACGTTCATGTCAAATTCAAAATCAATTCTTGGACATCCACGTGAGCTTGTAAAAAGACTCACCAATATTACCTCAGTATGAGCTTGTCTGTGACACCCTGTTCCCAGGTGTGTGCCATTATTGACACAATGGTCGCCTGTGTTCTCAAGGTGACACACGGTGACCTACGTATGGCTATACTGTAGCCAATTATTCACAGAACACGTGTGTTTGTGTGTGTGTGTGTGTGTGTGTGTGTGTCCCGTGTCAAAGTGTAGTGACGTAAGGTCTGGTGGACTTGGGCATTGCGTATAATGTGAAATGAAATACTTTTCATTCTATGTCAAGTTGGACATCCAACATGACTTCGTGTAGATACAGACAAAGGAAAAGGGGGGTATCTTTGACTACCTATCATACAGTACAAAAGTATTTCATTATATAGCATTGGAAATTATATGAAATGTATTAGGAAGTATTAGAAAAATATAGCCCCCTTTTTTTTTTTGAATCAAAGATAAAATTCATCCAATCTGACAGACTAAAATTATGATTAATGTATCATTTTGTCCTTACTATTTTGTGATATATTTTGGCGAAGGGAAGATTGTCTACTGATAAACAAACATCCAGGACAAAATTTGCAAAAAAAGAAAAAAAAATAAGTTGTCTTCTTCCTTTTCCAAGCATGGGTGACTAACCAGGTGACTGACTGCTTGTGGTTTGGTTGAAGGACGACATTTGTCTAAGGTTCCAAGTCACCTGACTCACGTGTCTACATCAATGGAAAGTTGAGGAAGAACATACCCTCTCCATCCACGAATGTGACCCAGTGTGATCAAGGGATCTCAGTGCAATCAAAGAGATTATAAGTTGCAAGTACGTAGCCTATATAACAAAATGCTTTGCTACAGAAGACAATCTTTTTCTATGTCGATACATAATTTAGCTATAGAGAAAAGTCCTCCTTTTTAAAGACAACTTAATTTTTGCCATTGATATAAACCTATTCAATGGAATTACATTATCTTTGTCCTCTGTGGAACATCAAAGTTTCCCTCTTCTACATATCATCATCCCTTGATGTTACATGACTCTCTGCTGAACCCACCTTGGCAGTTTTACAACCTTCCTCCTTCAGCCTCTCACGTCTGTAGAGACTTTATCAAAGCGCCATATTCCTCAGCTCCCTTTTGAGTGGTTTTCCTGTGCTGTTTTTGGGGATTTCCTTCAAAAAGACAACCCCACCAGCCAGCTTCTTGTGCGGTGCTACCCGTTCCTCCAAAAACCTTAGGGAGGGAAGGGAAAAAAAAACGATAACATGCATGAAGAAACCAGAGGTGAAGCCACTCCTACCAGTGTTTGTCCACGTTCAGTGACGAAAATTGATTCCAATGAACACTACAAAGAAACCATCTGTACTTACTTTAGTGGGAGAGTGTTACCCACCCAATCAGTTCCCACTTACTCAGTAAGAGAGATATATGGTTGGATTATACATATATATATATATATATATATATATATATATATATATATATATATATATATATATATATATATATATATATATATATATATAGCCAGACTGACCAAAAACTAACCTGGTGTTCTGGTAAACTTGTGTATCATCAGGAAAGGAAAATTTCGAAGAAAGAAAAATAGCCAGCTTTCTGGTGAACCTGGTATTCTGACTCAACTGTTTATGAAGAGCCAGTTTGTATATACTTACTCGACAACATCCGCTTCTTTAAGTGAACCTGAAGGGACGACATAAGCCCGCGGCACTTCTCCCATCCTCTCATCTGGCACACCCACCACAGACACCTCCACCACCTTCGGGTGCTGCAAGATCAGGTCTTCCAGTTCCGACGGCGACACCTTCAGGAGGATAAATAAATGTTTACACCACAATCAGAAAAAAAATCTTCGTAAATCATATGACAGGATGCATTGAAAACATGGCGGTACCTACAGAGCTTTGGCCCCCAAACTTCCTTGTCACAAATCATCGCATTTTAGGCATCTTAAACCATTCAGTTGATGTTATTTTTAACAAATGAACAGACCATTGTATGAAATTCTTTTGTCAATTATGCAGTCGTCAAAAGCTTACACGGGGAAGGCAATGCTTTTCTCTATGGCCTAACTGGGTTCTGTTTACAAAACATATTGGTACAACCGACCATCATATAAACCAGAGATTCTAACTGGGTAAAGCAATTATTTTCTGAACTATTAAGTGTTTGATTAGAACTACCCCGACCGATATACTATGGCAAATATCCCATAAAATTGGCAACGAGGAGTAAACCGCGTGATATCAGAGTGGAGAACTTATGGAAGTTATTGAAAAGTGGGGGAAAAAAAGGTGGATGGGTATTCCCAAGTAGCAGTTTCAAGCCAAGAGGAGAAGGAGGACCACCAAGAGGGGAAGGAAGACCACCAAGAAGGGGAGGAGGACCACTAAGAGGGGGAGGAGGACCACCAAGAAGGGGAAGAGGACCACTAAGAGGGGGAGGAAGACCACCAAGAGGGGGAGGAGGACCACTAAGAGCGGGAGGAGGACCACTTAGAGGGGGAGGAGGACCACTAAGAGGGAGAAGAGGACCACCAAGAAGAGGCAAAATGTATCAAGTGGAAAACGTAGAAAACCAGGAAGACGGATTAGAAAAGAATAATCTTATTGAGAAAGGTATGGAGGATTATTTTCAATTCAGTTCAGTACTATAATAAAGTAGTGGAAACAAGAGATAAGTACAACTGGGAAGTTCTCAACCATTTATAAGTAGACTAAATATCGTAGGGCAAGAGGGGGAGATCTGGAGATAGACACGAGTGAAAGTTTTACCATAACTGATGAACATGTTTATAAGAGTCTGTGTGACAAGGTGCCCAGATCACAAGAGAAACTAACGGATGATGAGCTGGTTACAAACACTCTCAATTGATTGGAACAATTCAATACTTAATGTACAGGAATTGCTGAATGCCAATGAAACGTCTGCGAAAGATTTGAAAACGAAGTTTGCTAGCGAGTTTGAGGAAGGTCTGGGCACATACACAGGAGGGAAGGCCAAAAATATGTGTAGATGTTGGTGAACAGCCGAAATGTTTGAAAGCTCGCCCACTGCCTTTTTTTTTTTTTTTTTTTCTTTGCGAGACGCCCCAGACATAGACTTGGACAGGCTGGTGGCAAATGGGAACACAAGCCGGTGCAAAGCTCAAGATGGACCACTCTGACGGTGGCTGTGACCAAGCCATCTTAGATTTGTGGAGAAAAAACACAAATAACTTGAGATATGAAAGTACTCATTGTTCTTGAAAAACTAAAAATAACTCGAGATATGAAAGTACTCAATGCTCTTGAAAAAGAAGAAGAAATAACTCGATATATGAAGGTACTCAATGCTCTTAAAAAGAAAACAAGAAACTCCTTTGAGAAGCCAAAATACCTGTAAAGCTTTGACCTTGATGAGGTCCTTCGTGCGATCCACTATGGTGAAGAATCCTTCTTCGTCGTAGTGGCCAACGTCTCCAGTGTGAAGCCAACCTTCATCATCAATAGTCTGTGCTGTGGCCTCAGGATTCTTATAATATTCCGTCATCATCTGTGAGGATGATATGTATAGACCTCCTTCAATCCTGAGAGATACGAAGCAAAATTAATGTCAACCTATGTACAAACAAAGACGAGAGGAGGAGACACCATGACTGAATGAAGAAAACAAGAGAAAGATGAAGGAGGAAGAAAAAGTATGATGAAATCCTATGTAGTGATGAGAATATTTTATCTGGGGTCAGTTACAAATGCAGGAAAACTGACTGGCAACGTCAGGATCCACATGGAGAACAATGGAAGCTCAAGTTGTGTTCAAGAAAAGTTCCCGTCCTAAAGTGACCAAACATCAACAGGGATATCCCACTTATAACAGGGATATCCCACTTATAGCAATGATGCCTCACTTATAACAGTGATGCCTCACTTATAACAGTGACACCTCACTTATAATAGATAACCCACTTACAACAGTGATACCTCACTTATAACAGTGATACCTCACTTATCACAGCGATACCTCACTTACAACAGCGATACCTCACTTACAACAGCGATACCTCACTTACAACAGTGATATCTCACTTATAACAGTGGAAGGTGGGCAGATTAGAAAGGGTAGTGAATGGTGGGATGAAGAAGTAAGATTGTTAGTGAAAGAGAAGAAAGAGGCGTTTGGACGATTTTTGCAGGGAAACAGTGCAAATGACTGGGAGATGTATAAAAGAAAGAGGCTTCTAGCAACTTGCCTCCCACACCATATGTTCCTAATACCTTCCACAGAGCATCTCTATCAACTCTATCATATGCCTTCTCTAGATCCATAAATGCTACATACAAATCCATTTCTAAGTACTTCTCACATACATTCTTCAAAGCAAACACCTGATCCACACATCCTCTACCACTTCTGAAACCACACTGCTCTTCCCCAATCTGATGCTCAATCAATACCCTTCCATATATATATATATTTGCCTACTACATATATTTGAAATTTAACGTCAGGGTAAATATGTAAATCTAATCAACTATATCCCCAAGAATTTACTCCATATTATCACCTCAGCCTCTGTGGAAGTTTCACAATTTGTCATCTCAGCGTCTGTAGAAGCATCACTGGTGATAACATGATGTTTGTGGCATGTATTTATCTTGTGTTATCATCATGTCAAGAAGAACGTGTTCAAACAGACAGATGTTTGTACAGTTGATGATGTCATGTCCCACATGAACTTGTGTGTAGTGACTGGCCATACAAAAACACACGACCTAGACTGTAGTTTATAACAGTCCAACCACCAGTCATTTCCCTTCGGGTAGGACTTTTGTAAGAAATAAATCTTAATAAATACAGTTACAAAAAAAGAGAGCAAGAATGCTCTCTCCTGAAACACATCCACAATGACGTATAGCAACAGAAACAACAGACATAGCCATATTTACTGAAGCTTGCCAGGATAAACCACGACTGTAGGCGTAATGATCATCACAACTCACCAGCTTACATCGTGTGCATTGTTTATATAGGGATTAACAGGTAGATACTGGTATACTGTACGAGCAGGGAACCAGTGAGTGGGTCAGATGAGACAGTCATGACTAGGGGGGAGCAGTGACTTGTGATGGTGAGGTGAACAGTCAGTGAGAGGGATGGGGGAAGAGGTGAGTATGGAGGATGAGGAGCGATCAGTAAGGAGGTGTGGAATGTTAGTGATGGGAGATGATGAATGAGCAGGGAGTGGAATGAATGAGGGAGGAGTGGTAGAGCAGTGTGTTGCGAGAGCGATGGAGCGAACGTGAGGAAACAATGAGTGTGTGTGTGCGTGTGTGTGTGTGTGGTGGGTTGAGAGGATGGGGATCAGTGAGTGGACACTGTTGGGAAAACAGTGGGTATGACAGGTATGGGAGCAACGAGCTGGGAGGGTGTGGGAGCAGTAAGTAGGGAGGGTGGAAGACAGAGAGCAGGGAAGGTAGAGGAGCAGTAAGCAGAGATAATGAGTAATGAGTAATGAGGTGAGTAAGGAGGGTGGGGAGTAGTGAGTGGGGAGGGTGGGCTAGCAGTCAGGGGCAATGATTAGGGAGGGTGTGGGAGCAGTGAGCAGAAATGATGGGTGCAGTGAGTCGTCAGTTGGAAAGCAAAGAGGGTAGCAATGAGCAGGGAGGAAGGGGTCAATAATAAGTGGGGAGGGTGGGGAAGCAGTGAGGCAAGAGGGTGGACCATCGAGTCGAAAGTATAAGCAAGCAATGACAACCTCGGGAGGGTGAGGAAACAGCATGTAGGGAGGATGGGAGGACAATGAGTTGGAAGGGAGTGAATAGGGCGGGTGAGGGAAGAATGAGTAGGGAGGGATGGGGAAGAGCGAACTGTTGGGAAGGTGAGTAGTGGATAAAAATGCTGATGTAACCGAGAGAAGTGGGGAGACAAAGAGCATGAAGTGTACGGTAGCAGAGAGTAGGAAGGGTGGGGCAGCTGTAAGTACGAAGAATGGGGAACAGTGTGAGTAAAAAGGATGAAGAAGCAGTGAAGAAGGAAGGTGTACTTACCTCTCTATAATGAGATCTTGCCATGGTGGCAGGGACAATACATTGCACTCACCTCCTTGGCTTGTACAATGATGAAATGACATTTCTCTTGACCACATCACCATGTCCCCTCACTTGTCTGTTGTATAAGTGCTATGTTCACAGAAGCTATTCCTCTAGCATAGTTATTCAGGACTGTCTTCAACCATGAGTCTGATTTTCTTTTGAATGTTTCTTTTGGTCACTCCAATTAAATTTCTTACGACCACCTGATAATGTATTAAATAACTGCTTCAACTTCCTCGATGGACATTCCTTTGTGGTATAATTCCAACCATTACATCTGATTTCATGACTGTGTATTGTACTTGCCTGGTTGCTTTCTGGCTCAGAACATTGTTCTTGATTCTCATTATTTGTTGCCAGACGTATATTATCATACATCTCTTCCCCCATAGTAATCCATATGATCAAATCTAATCATCTTAATTATTGTGAAATATTTCTCTATTCTCTCTATCTTGTTCATTCAATCCGTTTTCCTGGCGACCATACAACATTGCAGTATTCAAGTTTACTTCTCAAATATATATTAAACATTTTCATCATTCAGTGTCTGTCTCTTGTCGCGCATGTTCTCAACATCAAGCCACTTATTACCTGGCTTGGAAGCATTGTCTTTCCAATTCAAGTTCTTCACTGATAACGACTTCTACATCTTTGACATTTGCTTCACCTTATATCCTCCCAGTGAGGCCTTACGTCAAAGGCACTCCAACAGCGATGGCTGTCCCAAGACATCCTCGTATACTCAAATTTCTCTCCATTACATTCCATGAAGTTCTCATCTCCACAGTAATGTGTAGGGAGGATAATGGAGCACTGAGTGGGGAAGCTTAGCAAGAGTGAGTAGGAGGAGAAGGGGGAAGTAAAGAGTAAGAAGGCTGGTGGAGCAGTGAGTGGGAGGCGCTGGAGGATGGGAAGTAAGGAATGTGGAAGGAGTAGTGAGGAGCGAGGATGTGGGGGACAGTGAGTTGGGAGAGTGAGGGAAGTAATGAGTATGGGGGAAGGTGGGGAGGAAAGACTTGGGAGGATGAGGGAGCAATGAGTAAGGAGAAAGAGGAGCAAAAAGTGAGGAGCACGGGGAGCAAAATGAGTCGGGAGGTGAGGGACGCAAAATGAGTAGGGATATCAGGGGAGCGTGATTAAGGAGGATGGAAGAGCAGAAAGCAAGGAGTTATGTGTTGTAGATGGCAACACAAAGGCAGAATGTTAGAGTAGATTTTGTTTCGTTCAACAAGTGATGTAAACGTCAGATGATGATGATGGTGGTGGTGGAAGGTCAGCACATACGGGTATTAGCTTTGTGGCTCTTCCCTGTACTGAACTCCTCGTATAAGTTCGTTATAATAGCCTTAAATGCTTGTACCTCATTCCACTCCGTCACCACTTCCAGCCCTTATCACCACATTTTCTAGTGTTTTTTTTTTTTTTTTTCTGAAATATCATCTCAATCACCAGATGAGAGAGTGTGGTATGTTGCTCTTGAGCTGAAGTGTGTCATGCATTTTCCTCATTTAAGAATAAGAAACATTTTTTTGCTCAGGAACGTAACGTCTTTTCTTCTATGTTCCAGTCGCTCAAGTAACGATGAACGTTTAAAGTGACAGTTTTCCTGGAACATAACCTCGTCACACGCAGGGGATAAGTGTACAGAGTAATGTATCATTAACATACTATTTTCTCTCTTCTTTTTAGTAGATACAGTTGCAGTTCCTTCTCCCTTTTATGGTAGTGTATTTGTTCCATCCTACTGATTTTGCTCGTGAAGTAACTCCAAGTTTTCTAGTTTGTTTGTTTATCATTTGTTTTGTTGAAGACTACAACACAAGTCATCAATTTGGTTTCTTCTACCTTCTCATCAATAGGCTTCTCTCCCAAAGTAGTGACAGTTCTCAGAATCATACCACTCATCATTTTCACTTGTTGGTGTTATTTTCTCAACATGCTCTTCTGAAATCCTAGTTTCTTATCTATGACAACCAAATGTCTTATATTTCTTCCACTTTCTATCACTTTCTCTGTTGGGGCCTTTATAAGATACAGTATAACCAACGTATTTTTCCTTGTTCCATAACTTATTTTCTCAAAATTTCTCTCATAATTTCCACTTACTTCACTTCTGCCAATGTGTAAATCGTGTCTCAAGTCTTTTTACATCACATTTTCATCAGTTTCTAATCCAAACGTTTTGCTTACTCTAGTGTCATGGGCAAAGCTCCTTATTATGTTTTCCTTAACTTCTGTGCCAGTGTCTTATCATAAAAAGCAGTTAGGCTAAAACCTTTACTTGGGGTACCCCCAAACAGGGCATCTTCCTCCTTAAATATGCTTCCAATTGCGTCCACTTTGACCTCAATTACATTACTTCAAAAAATGTATTATCAAACACAGGCACTACCAGTGAAGTGCCTCAACCATTTGACATCACACAAAAACATACTGATCTCATATCATACCATGAGAACAGGAGCACCATCAAAACAAACTAAATAAGAGATAGTCAACAGGACATATCTTCGCGAACATTACCGAGGGAGTTTTCATACAGATCTCGCCATCCTGGTGGGCTGGTAACATATCCCCAGTGGTAAGGTCAACAACTTTAGCTTGGACGTTGGACACCACAGGACCACAGCTTCCGACCTTCTCCTGGCCCACAGGAGTGATGTTTGTCACGAGAATTTCTGTCATCCCAAAACCTAGTCAGAAATAAATATCATTACAGTTATGGTAAAGGCAACATGAGAGTATTGGTAATAGCAACATGAGATAATTGGTAATAGCAACATGAGATAATTGGTAATAGCAACATGAGATAATGGAAATAGACAGCTGGAAATCCTCCTCTCTCATGTTTAATTTTCCAAGAGAAGGGGGCCAAGTGAGGATATTCCCTCTGTGGCTCAATCCTCTGCTCTTAACGCTGTCTCGCCAACGCGGGAAATGGCAACTACGTATAATATATATATATATATATATATATATATATATATATATATATATATATATATATATATATATATATATATATATATGAAGATGCCAATAATATCGTCCCATCATAAGTCTGGATGTACCCCAAGCAGGTTTCTTACTGGCCTTTCCTACCACGACCAACTGACTCCTCCACAAGGGATCAACTGTGTACCCATATGAAGTAAATAGGTTTACCATGTATTACGACCCTTTTTTTTTTTTTTTTTAAGTCTGCTCGATCTATCTTACCTTCCTGGAAGAACAAAGGTTTTCTAACTTTCTCCTTGAGAGCCACAGCCGTTGTCGGGGGCACTGGGGCAGCACCGCAGATACAGATGTCAACAGATGCCATGGACTTAGGGGTCGCTGATGGAGAATGAACCAGGAAGTTCAGCACCGTAGGGACTGTATGTATAATCCGCACCTGCAGGTGGGAGAGGCGAGTTGAGATGAATCTCAAAATAAAACTTCATAAAGATCATTGAAAAGCCCAGAGCACAAGGTAAGAGTGGCTGAAGTAATGGGAACATGGAGGCAAAAAGGGAAGCAGATAACAGTGAGAATATCCAAATCAATAGACGTGTATAAGGTCATAATATCAATTCAAGAGGTGTCACTAGACCTGCCTTATTATGGTTACACACGACACAATGGGTAGAGTAATCACAGGAAAGAGGTCCATCGTAGTGTTCATGTAATATAATCCAGTGAAGAACTGTAATGATCCAGAACACATACACGATGATAACATTGAAAAAGAACAATCAACATGGAACATTATGCAGTAGAATGTCTCAGATATGATAGCGTATTGATAATGGAAGATTTGAACGACAAATAGACAGATGGGGACATCTAGATCCTGGTGGAGACAGATTGGTATGGAGGCATAAGTTCTCAAGGTGTGTGTGTGTGTGTGTGTGTGTGTGTGTGTGTGTGTGTGTGTGTGTGTGTGTGTGTGTGTGTGTGTGTGTGTGTGCGTGTACAAGAAAGTCTCTGATACCAGCATGTCTATAAAAAACTAGGATGAGAGGGATCGAAACACCATCAATACTAAAACATATTTCTACACACAGTAGTAAAGGTATTGAGAATATATCACATAGAAGACCACATTATGCATCAGTCTGGATATGTGACAAATGATGAAGTAAAAAGAGCAGATAAGAAACAAGATCGAAAGAGACACAATCATGGAAACTTTACACAGAACTCAAACCATTTCTATGATGACGTAAACTTGGAAATGGAGTCCGGTTGCCAGGAAGCAGCAGAGCTTTGCTATGGAAGGCTCTGTGAAATTTACAATAGAGGAGGAGGATCAATGGTACCTCTAGGTTCACACTTGGAGGGAAGGTTATGAAGGTGGGAGAAACTGTTCAATAAAAGACATGAGAAAGAATGGAGCTTCGACATTTACTGTGGTGAAGATACAGCCTAAACTCTCACCAGCCATTATCTGTAAGATAGAACAGAGTAAATGTTGAGTTAAATTCTTCAGTTTAGGATCCTTTTGCAGTGATAAATAGCACAAAATGACGAGTGTCGGGGGGGCTAAACCTTGGCAGGGCAGACTGCTGAACCTTATCACTGTATGGACTCACCTTGTGCTGACCGATGAGATTGACGAAGGTGTTGGGGTCAAAGTGGGGTATAGTACCGATTTTGATACCTTTGCCCAATCCCATCAGCATTATCAGCACAGACCCATATATGTGGAAGAATGGAAGGTAACCCAGGAATGTGTCCTGGTGTGACCCTGCAAAAGAAGAGGAGAGTGAACTGAACAGGTACAAATTTTCTTTTGCATACACGTAAGAGTGGGAAGAACAATGTGAATTAGCTTAATGATTGCTGATACCTCATGGAGGATTAACCGCCAGGCCGTAAGCAGAGAGAAGACAGAAGACAGAAGAAGAAGAAGAAGGTAGAAGAAAGAAGAAAAGAAGATAGAAGTCGGAAAAAAGAAGATAGAATAAGGAAGAAAGATGACAGAAGACGAAGAAGTAAGAAGCGGATAACAGCTCCCACGTTGGTCCTTACCGTGGGAGACAGCTCCGGTGACCCGACCAGTGACCTGACGCCGGTTAGATAACATTCTGGAAAACTCTCACTCTCACCCACTCTCCCTACCCTGGACCGCCGAGCCTCCCACACCCACATATTCAAGTAGCAGAACACTGATGCCACCGAAATGCCGCCCGACATACGACTTAAATTCCTAAAACCTGATTGTCCCCCCCCCCCCCCACTTCCACGTTCGAACTCCTATCCATTGTGTTCAAGACAACGCAGATACGTCCTACTAGGGTAATTCAATTCCCTGCTAATAAGTATCTATTCAAAATCTGCTTGGGCAAAGATAGCGATTTAGACACAATCCTATCCAAGCCACTCCTCGACGTTCTTTCTAAAAATCACTACCAAATCGTTCAAGACCGCTGCCCCCCTTCAAGCTAGATGCACCGTTGTTGCTTATAATGTCGATGCATCTATCTTGTCCCTCAGCCCCTCGGAGATTGCTGAAGCCATCAATGGCGAAAATAACGAAGTTAACGTCATTAGTGTTTACAAACCCAGTAACTCCAGGACACTAAAAATTCAATGCACCAATCCGACCGAGGCCGATCGCCTGCTCTCTCGAGGAATCCTGTTTCCCATGATCTCGATGCCGCAAAATCCCTAAAAAAGGAAAAATTTATCGACGTCCGGCAATGCGTTAAATGCTTGCAATTCGGACACGAAACGAAGAACTGTAAGGAACCCCACCAAACCTGTAGCGCATGCGCGGAAACTGGTCATGGTTACCGTGAATGCAAGGTTCAGACAGCGAAGTGCATCACCTGCAAAGGCAATCACGTTGCTGTATCTGGACTGTGCCCAAGTAAAAAGAAGCAACTTCGTGCAGTGCGTCAAGCACAAAAATCCGACTCACCTCCTTCCACAAACCCTAACCTCTACGCTACAGTGGCTGCTGCTGCTGCTCCTCCCCCTGCCACCCAAGCCTCTCCTACCCCATCCACGAACTCCTCAGACCTCCTCACCCTACAAGGCAGGATGCACGCGTGCTACCTTAAGGCATTATTCCTGAGCGGGGAAGATAAGTCGGAGTTTATTCGAATTTTCGACTTGTTGCTTGCTCACAACAACTTACCAAATGTACAAACTCCACCTGAACTCCTCAGCTCCACTTCCAACAACCATCCCTCTCCGACCCCTGTCTTGTCAGCCACCCTGACCCCTAACGAAACCGTATCCCCCAGCAACACTCCCAACTCTCCCCCAACAACCCAACCTGTCACCCTCCCAACTTCCAATACCCCCTCCGTCCCCCCTAACACAACTCCATCCACAACCCCCCAACCCAACACCAACAATCCTACTGTCCCCCCTGAACCTCCACACACCAATCCCCCCCTCCACCCACACCCTCCCTACCTGCGCCTAACCCTCCCAGAGTTGCCCCAGAACCTGACCTTATCGACATACCTGACAACCCTCCTCTGGTCGAACCCGACATTCAAATAGTCGACGTACACCCTCTCACCTCCCCTCTCCCCTCCTCTCTCACCTCCCCTCTCTCCTCCCCTCTCACCTCCCCTCTCTCCTCCCCTCTCACCTCTCCTCTCCCCCCCCCCCCCTCAACCCTCACCAGATAACTCCCGACTCGTTACCAGAAGCATGTTGAATGTTAGACACCTCAATGGTGGGACAACGACCCTCGACACTAAACTCAGATGGCCGCCGAACTTCCAAAAATCGTAAATGCTTAAGATCTTACAATCTAACGTGCGTAGCTATCGCAGTAACCGTTACCTGATTGCCACACTTCTCAAAGAGAAGAGACCCGATGTTGTGATACTTAACAGCACATGCATCACCAACGGGTACAAGATTAGACATCACGGGTACACATCACGACAGTCTCCAGACAGTAGACACGAGGGAGTCGCCATTCTCACACGCAACACCGTCGAACACGAATACCTCGCCACCTCATGGCAATACGAACACTTTCTAGCAGTCAAGATAAACACAATACATGGCTTGATTATCTTCTGCACCACATACTCTCGACCCAACACTACCATTCCACTTCATGATCTCTACACAGTCTTCAATCACACACATATCCCAGTCTACCTTCTAGCTGACCTCAACGCCCAACACAGAACCTTCCACCACAACAGAAACAATTCTCATGGTGATGACTTATTCACTCTATACTCTTACAAACGTCTTAACTTCCTTGGACCTTACTTGTCACACAACACATACAAAACAGACCCACTCACTTCTACCCAGAACAGATCATACATCTCCAATCGCTTTCACGCGACCACCTACTCACAACTCCCATAAGATCGATCGAGGTCAAATTCCTCCTCCTTAAATCACCCAAAGTAGCCCCAGGTAACTCAGGCATTGGTTACCAACTACTCACACATCTCTCCAACAACACAATTAGAGCCATCACCTCCCTCTTCAACGCGGCACTAGCCTCCGGCTATTTTCCCGCGGCTTTCAAAACAGCAACAACCACAATGATTCCCAAACCCAACAAAACCAACAGAGACCCCATGAACTACAGACCCATCAGCCTACTGGAGTCCATTGGGAAGACATTTGAAAGAATTATAAACAACAGACTTAGACAACTCCTCACAAACAACAACCTACTCTCACACAAACAGTTTGGCTTTCACCAACCGCTCCACACATTACGAACTCCATAAGAAACAACACGCGGCCACACAAAATGACCGCACTCATCACAAAAGATGTTGAAAAAGCCTTTGACACCGTGTGGCACGATGGATTGAGGTACAAACTAAGCACCCAATTCCAGCTCCCACGCCCCACCATTAAGCTTCTCTCTAACTATCTTAGTAACAGAAAAACCCGAATCAAATACAGAAACACTTACTCAAATTACTTCTTCCTTAATGCCGGTGTACCCCAAGGCTCCGTGCTGGCCCCCACTCTCTACACACTCTACTCAAATGATCTTCCCAATCCTATACACCCGGACTCCATCACTCTCCAGTATGCAGATGATGTCACGCAGCTAATCAGAGCCAGAACCCTCACTCACTTAATCAATAGAACCCAACAGGAAATTGACCACGTTTCGCTCTGGGAGTTATAATGGAGGATCAAAACAAATCCTGCAAAATCCAACATATCCGACTTTAATGTACGTCAGAGATACAACATAACTAATGTCTACCTACACTCCCGTATACACCGTCAGGTACCCATTCCTATCTGAAACACCACCATTGTCCTGGGCCTAAACTATGATGTACACCTGAGAATGAACCACCATCTACAATCCAGGGCGGCAATCGCGAGAGCGGAGCTCGCGAAATTGTATAGATTCAGAGAGGCGCAATTCAAAACCAAAGTGCACCTCTACAAAGCATTAATACGACCTCTTATCACATACGCCCCCTCAGCTCTCGAACTCGGAGCCAAATCCAACATCCGTGCACTCCAAATCATCCAGAACAAAGCTCTACGTTGGATTTTTAACATCAAATGGCACGAGTTCGTCAGGAACACAGAACTTCACGAGAGAGCACGAATCCCTCCTCTAAACATCTACTGGAGTGAACTGTTTGAAAGACAAGTAGAGCGATTTCAAATTCATCACACTCACTGCATTGATTACTTCAACAATCTCCTGGGAATAGACCACCCAGGTAACATGTTCAATATACAACCTGGACAACATCCAGTGCCGATATATTAACGAACTAAAAACCTCTATAGATCTTACTGCTAAGTCCGTGGAGGGAGAGCCTTGGTAACATCAGTGGCCATCAGTCAGACATCTGATCCATCTCCTCAAAAAAAAAAAAAAAATAAAACCCTTGGCCTCCGCTCTCATCAGCATATTTCTTCCAATGCAAGCTGGGTTGACCTCTGGCCCTTTTCCTCCCACTAAAATTCACTTCCTCTAACAATTTCTTGCTCTTTCCCCGCCTCTCTTTTCCCGCCCCTCCTCGGAAGGGACTTTTCTATCATCATTCATTCATTCATTGAATCACAGTCAAAAATAAATTGCTAAACTTAGCTGATCTTAAATCACAGAGAGGAGTAGCCTCATCAACCAAGGTTCAGGTACTCACCTGTTGTCTCATAGTGAAGGAAGTTGTGAGGGTGTGAGATCATGGCAATATTGGAAGAGACAGCGTCATGCGAGAGGACCACTCCCTTGGGATGTCCGGTAGTTCCACTGGAGTAAGGCATGAACGCCCTGTCCTTACCACAAACCTAGATGCAGTACAGATGAAGATGAGAAGAGAAAAAAACAAAAATTGTAGTAACGGGAAAAAATAGTCGAGTCTTACTACCTCGAGTTGCAAAATGTCTAGTCACAGAAAACGTTATCATTTCAAGCAATGTGTTTATTACAGAAAACGTACCATTTCATGTAATGAGCTTATTACAGAAAACGTACCATTTCATGTAATGAGCTTATTAAAGAAAACGTACCATTTCACGTTATGTGTTTATCATTCCAAGCATCATCAACTTCCCTTACGGTTAGCATAGATTTCCTCTGAAATATCACAATGACCAAATGCACTACGAACCTCCACTGGGTCAGCGAAAGCGATGGTCCTGTCTTCCAGGATCTGGCGTAAGTCATATGCCCCTGAGATGGAGGAAGGGCCATTGATCACTACTGGTGTGGGTTTCTTGTAGAGAAGCAGGGCAGCCTGAACCTTATCCTCCAGAGAGGTGTCACTGACCACCACTTTAGGTTCACTGTTTACGAGCTGTCGGTGGATTTCCTCTGTGGTATGAAGGAAAATTAAGAATGAGGTGTTCGTGGTATGGTATGAAGGTACATTAAGAATGAGGTGTTCGTGGTATGGTATGAAGGAACATTAAGAATGAGGTGTTCGTGGTATGGTATGAAGGTACATTAAGAATGAGGTGTTCGTGGTATGGTATGAAGGAACATTAAGAATGAGGTGTTCGTGGTATGGTATGAAGGAACATTAAGAATGAGGTGTTCGTGGTATGGTATGAAGGAACATTAAAAATGAGGTGTTCGTGGTATGGTATGAAGGAACATTAAGAATGAGGTGTTCGTGGTAACCTGTTTTGTAAATTTCTTCAAGACTTCAAGACTTCGTTTGCACCGAGGACAGTTCATGAAGCAAGTGGTATCCTAAGCAAAAAGGAAAAAAAAAGATGAATAAATAAAATCCCTATCATCCATCATACTCACATAACAAAAGCTGTTCATATCTTAAATGAGGCCAAAGCTACAATCTGCTTCTCGTGTTTGGTCGCGGAACCTAGAGAAGTGAGAACAAATCAATAGAGAAAAGTTCAAAGGAAAGCAAGAAAGATGCACAAAAGGAGGCTCAAGACTTCACATTTGCCCAACCTCGAAGAAGAAGAGGGAAAGAGAGAGAAGGTCTTCATCCCAATCTTTGAGCTGTTAAAACAAACTGATGACATGGACAGTGAACAACGCTTAGAGAAATGGAGGGATAAAGCAACCGGAGGACATAACATGAAATCAAGCAAGAAACGAATCTAGAAAAAAAAAAAAAAGACGTTAAAGAAGTTCTCTTTATAGTATGAGAGTCGCGGTTAGATGGAGGAGGGGGGTTACTGAGGAGATGGTTAATGCAGACAGTATGGTCTGAGATACCGACCTCGCAATGCTCTGAATGGTGTCAAGGATGAACAGGTTTATCAAGTGAGTGGCGGTTCCTCTCTCCTCGAATGATCATCAGGAACAAGATGGGAGTTGTCATTCCTCTTCATCTTAGGATGAATACATGTCAACAGAATTTCATATCTGTTATTATCTACTTCAGTATCTAATACACAAGACGCTGGATATTCCTCGGTTGAAAAATATCATGATCATTAATGTATTTGGAGAATTTCTATACTCTCGGCAACAAGCGACTTTCTGCTTTTAGATAATTGTGACATATACTGATGCAGTACTAAAGGCTCTTCTGTAAGCATTTAAATCATGTATAAATGACATTCACAATACACAATGACAGCTTAAACATGGACCAACAACCTAGTTTCATAACTTCAGAATAACACACAATAAAAAACGATTTATCATGGGGTATCATAAAGGGACACTTACAAAATCAAGGTGCTAATTCTGTCACTGATATGGTCAGACGACCCTCGAGGAAACATAATCGAACTGGTCTATTTATGTGACTCTTACTAGGCCTCCTTCTGTGACACACTGTACCAACACGATATCATTCATATAGAAATGAAGGCAAACAGTAGTAGACGACCACTGGGTCCTTCCAAAGGTGTTTGTAATGGCAGATCAGAAACGGACGAGAAATACCAAAAGGCGTGCGGACGTGAAGCTAAACATATAGGAGATTCCTCTATGGTGTTGCCTGCCTCTACTGAAAAATCACTCCATGTTACCCACTCCGTTCAAGAAACAGTACATTGCCTCACGTGAAGAAGTTCAAATGTTTGCTCACGTGTTTGTATAATGTTTGCCTTGAACAGCCATCAGTCATTTTGAACTGTTGCATCACATGTTCGCCTCCCTCTTCTTTTTTTTTCAAGCTGAATAAATCGAAGTCTTCCAGGCGTTTCTCCCACGACTTGTTACTCACACTGGGTGTCATACTGATAGCTGACTGTCCTGTTGTCTCCATTCACTCTGCGAGTCGTCTCATGTGACCACAAGTGGACACAGTAGTCAGCTCGGGAGATGCGCCACCGAAGTGTTAAGTGGGGATTAAATGTTTAAATATGAATGTACGTAAAGGCCCTGCCGGTGAAGCCTATAATATCCTCAATCATTTTGACTCATTCTACGCATAATTCACTGCACACAGCTTCAGGTTATTGTACATAACTAAACCTAAGTCCTTTTTTCTTATTGACATTTTGCAGATCACACATTTCATACAGCTCTCCTGCTTGTCTTTAGCGCTGTTTTGTGAAACTTTTCCTTTTACTGATAAATTCATTTACCACCAGTTGGTCTATAGATCATCAGTGTGTCTGTTGGCTTGTCAGGGTAGATATTACGTTTCTACTGTAGCTTTGATGCCAGCCTACACATCTGGATATGTTACAAGACAACCAAATATCAAAATGTCACCCCTATGTATATACAACACAAATACAATTGACACCAAGACTGATCCTTACAGCAGAACACTTGCTACGTCTCACACTTCTGTAGCTTAACCATGGATCAACATTCTACAGCCAAACACCCAGTTTTCTAAACATTACAATACATCATCTTATACACCGTGACTTAACGTTGTGCCATCGACTTTACCATGTCGAATAAGAGGAAGGTGTCCCCTACGTCACGTAAGACTTACCTACAGTGTAGATGGTGTTAATGAAAGAGACAGAAACGCCAATACTGACGGCACCCAGAGTCACAATGGGATACTCCGGGCAGTTCAACATCATTATGGCCAAGACATCGCCCTTCTTGAGGCCAAGTTTGGTCAGAGCCCCACCCCACCGGGCGACTCGGTCCACCATTTGAGCATACGTGTATGCACGACCCGTGGCTGTACACTCCTGGAAGCAAGTATATGGATTATCTTTCTTTTTTTATCATATTTGATTGCGGTTTCCCGCTTTAGCGAGGTAGGGCCAGGAAAGAGACGAAGACCCATCCACTCATATACACATATATATATATATATACAAGTACATACACATACACAGCCATATACATACATACACATGTACATATTCATACTCTCCTCCCTTCATCTATTCTCGGTACCACCCCACCCCACAGGAAACTTCTCTCTCTCTCTCTCTCTCTCTCTCTCTCTCTCTCTCTCTCTCTCTCTCTCTCTCTCTCTCTCTCTCTCTCTCTAACGTCCCGTTAGCCAATCAACACGGGGCACCTTCACGACACGGTGAGGGAGGGACCAAATGCCACACAGTAGCTAAATTATACACTGATGTAGGTCAAGGCAGATGAGAGGTATGAAAAAGGATTTAAAACACTCATAATAGAAAATGAAAAAGTAATTTCAAAAGAGAAATTGACCTATTATCGTCCAATTAGAATTCACTGTATTCTATCCTAATTATCTAAATATCAAACAAGATACAGAAAAAAAATCATACAGTGAATAATGAATTTCATTCTTTCAAAAGATTAATTACTAGTTAACTGATAACCATAAATGATGGACCTAGTTATGAAATGATAAATGATGAGAATAGAAGTGGATTAGTGTCAGCACAAAAATATACCAGGAAAAATTGCAAATGAAAGAAATGAAGAAAAAAACACACACACAAAAAAACATCAGCAATAGATATGATATTCAAGTGTAACTATAAAATATGCAACTGAAGATGGATGAAGAATACACGAAAGCGCTAATTATTATGATAAGTATTAAAGAGGATGCGCTCCTTACCGCAGCAGTCTTGTCTGCCCACTTGTGAGAGTCTTTGAGGACGTAGCTGGCCAGGTTACCACTTGGCAGGACGATTTCTGGGACCACCGACCTAATAATGTTATGACAAGACGAGGTGGTGCTCAGGGATGTGGCTGAGGCCCTGTGTGCGGGAAGGTAATATAACAGTCAGCCAAAACCACTGACGAAATACTTGTCATTAACTTCCTACGAGGGAGGAACGTGGAGAGGCACTACCACTGCATAGAATGGAATCTAAGTTATTCCCCAGTGATGAAAGTAATGTGGGCTGACCATCCTCACTGCCACTATGACTGGAGGTGTCCTTCTGTTAGGATCAAGGAAGTGTTCCTAGAAATGGTTGGGATATACGAGTGTCGAGGGTTTTGCCTTGTGGCATCCCTCTGTCTCCTGCTTTCCCACTGTGGAGACAAGCCACTCAGGGATAACATGATGTGACGCCTCCTTCCCTCATCCAACTAAACTGTGGAATCGTCTTCCGTCTCTCATCTTATTGTAGAAGATCTTTCTAACTTTACAAGTTAGGTCTACACACACACACACACACACACACATACACACACACACACACACACATATATATATATATATATATATATATATATATATATAAACACGAGTTGTAAACTTCAAACAAAAAATCTCAAAGGATGTGTGATGATAGACGTAAACTACACAAGTAAACCTATTATAACAGCGATCACAAGATGTAAACTGATAACACTGATAATACAAGGCTCAGGACAAGATAACAATGATAAGTGTTAAGTACATGGGTTATAGGTCAAGATAACAATGATGAGTGTTAAGTACAACATGGGTTATAGGTCATGATAACAATGATGAGTGTTAAGATAAGTACAACATGGGTTATAGGTGTTAAGTACAACATGGGTTATAGGTTAAGATAACAATGATGAGTGTTAAGTACAACATGGATTATAGGTGTTAAGTACAACATGGGTTATAGGTCAAGACAATAGCGTCACTTGTTGGAAAGATGGCTCACCTTATGACATGGTTGGAGCGGAGCAACACCACTCTTGCTGACCTCACCATCCCCGGCAGCTGCATCGTGAAGATAACCTCAACAGCACCTGTGCCGAAAACACATATTTGGTTACACTACATCACACACCTACACGGGTGGTGACCCTCCAGGGTAAGGTCATATATGGGTCACCCACGACAACTTCTGGTTAAGAGCACTGCAGGTAAGAGCCAATAACAATGAACAAATATATCCTAACTGTGATGTTATGAGTTTTGTATTGTTCACATGGAAGAGTATGGCTCCTAGTTCTGTGTGTGTGTGTGTGTGTGTGTGTGTGATTACGACGTGCAGTTGCACTTGATATGTAAACGAGAGTTTACACTCGTATTGCCCAACCCTAAAATAACGCACGTATATATGTACCATGTCTTTACTCCTATACACACACACACACACACACACACACACACACACACACACACACACACACACACCCCAGCTAAAGCCAGGTGCCCCTTTATTAACCAGCTCTGATAGGATAATGAACATCTGGGTTGAGTATGGCCCGCCTGCAACGCCCGTTTGAGCTCGTGCTGACTCATGGTCAGCAAAAGCCCTACACACACACACACACACACACACACACGCGCGCGCGCGCAAAATTGTGATCCTTTCCAACACACACACACACACACACACACACACACACATATATATATATATATATATATATATATATATATATATATATATATATATATATATATATTGGAGATATGATGATCACACTTGTGTGTGATGATAGTATGAAGGTGAAATCGCATCTCAGTAGGAGTTCATACAAGTTTATTCAACATGTAAATCTTCTATCCATGTGGCACGAAATGTTTCGTGGAGACAGTCCACCTCATCAGCTGCCAGTACTTAACAAAGTTATTTAAATGTCAACATCACACTTGGTGCCCGCCGTACAACACCAATCCATCTAGGCCCAGCACTGTCAGCTATGTCTGGTCGTAACCCTTGTGAGGGAGAGTGATTAAGGAGGGCCAGGTGGCGGGGGTTGACCTGGGCAGCTAGGTGTGTTATGAACAACTTTTTTGTTTTGTTTTCGTGTTTTGTCAATTCTCTCATAATGATTTGGCTAATGCTAGGATAGGCTTTCAAATTGCCTGGGGACATATCAAAGTTCTTAGTATTAGCAATTAAGACAGATTCAATAACGTTACGTGTAGCATAATCAGCAGAGGGTAAAAAATATCTATGAGGTGATCATTTTCATGACAATGTTTAGTGATCGCATTTTTGTGGCCATCCCTGCGTACTGCATGACGGTGCCAATAACACTTCTCAGTTACAGTTACACCAAATTGCAGTCTAGAATAATTACCTTCATCATCTTGGCAAGCATTATTAGACATACAAAGTTTAACTAAGTCAATGAAAGCTTTTATGGGCAAGTCAAGACTGAGATGGGACAATTTCCTCTTTCAATATGTGATGGTTTCATTAATGGGTACTTCACTGAAAAGGGAAATTCACATCAAAACTAGTGAGTCCATGATAAGGCAAATTAATGTTTCTGATTTTGTTTACAGAACCTAAGGTATTAATAACAAGCAATGTGTTCATCTTCCTCTTCACTTGGAGCGCCCGATCTGGCACCAACCCCCAGGTTCCTCCTCCTCCTCCTCCTCCTCCTCCTCCTCCTCTCTCTTTAACCTTCCGTAAACAGTGTGTGCTCGAGATATACGCAGCTGGCTAGTGATGGCGAGGTCGCTCCCTCACCAAAAAAAAATCTACCCTCGTGCAAGTCTGGCCTTGTGGCAATCCGTGGTGTGCAGGGTTGCCAGACGTTCGACAAGCATCTAGGCCACATCCTGCGCATTCTCGCGGCCAAATCGGCCAAAAACAACACAGTTCCGACAGATGTCAGGGAAATTCGGCCAAAAATGTTTCATACAAGAATTTGTAATGGATCAAACATTAAATTAACCTGCAATGATACAGTACGACGAAGCCTAGTCTTAATAAAGATTAACTTTTCATATGACGGACGGTGGAGAGACGCAATGAGGTACGCTAAGACATCATCAACAACAACAAGGTACGTTCTCCTCTTCCATTGTTATCAACCATATCAACCCCCATTGAACGGGTCGACCATGCGTGGAGGCACGTTCATATCCTAGCCTAACTTTCCTCGACACTGAAGGATGGGCACCAACACAGACTAGGACTGTACCGATTTCGTCATTTAGTTTACCACTTGAGAGCTACAGAGATTATTCTCTCAACTACCGAGTTGCTAACAAGCGGTTGTTAAGCAAAAGCCAAAACATCACTGGCTAATTCTATGGAGATCTGCGTCCCAAGCTGAGCTTCAAAAACTATGTACAGCAGACCCGTAAGTATTATAGTCAAGATGATACAGATGACCTATTCCACACACAGCAGGTTGAGTCATCAGTGTGTGTGTGTGTGTGTGTGTGTGTTGCCGTAAAGAAGAATATAGGAATATAACACCTTACATGCGATGAATATGGTTTCAGTTGTCTATTATATCATTATATCCTTGCTCATTTCCACAGAACATATACTATGGTTCAGACACACATTTTCCTGCTATCACCGCGGCGCCACAGCGGGTGCGGTGCCTGATGTATAACGCTAAACAAACTCACGTCATACTTGTCTTATATACAAGATCGTCTGTTTTTCTAAAGGTTTTCTCATTTCCAGTCATATATGAAATATATCTTTATAGTTTCTATTTCCGTATATTTGTTTTCAACAAGATATAAAGTATTGCAAAGATACATTCCTTTCAACCAACCATCATCACACATACACGAAAGAGAAGAAATATTAATATACATTCTCTTCATCCCCTTAACCCGATCGCCGACCCTTGCGTCAGCAAGGTAGCGTCAGGAAAAAAATATCTAGAAAAGTCACATTCTCTCCCATCTACACACGAGCTGTCAAGTGTTACGTAACGAAACCACAGCTCCCTATGCCACATTCAGGCCCCACAGACCTTTCAATAGTTTACCCGGACGTTTCACATGCAATGGTTCAGTCCATAGACAGCACGTTGACGCCAGTATACTACATCGTACCACTTCATTCTATTCCTCCGCGTTTCAACCTCCTTTTATATTAAGGCCCCGATCGCTCAAAATCTTTTTCACGCCATCCTTCCACCTCCAGTTTGGTTCCCCACTTCTTTCCTCCACCTCTGTCACATACTCTGTTAATCCTTCCTCACTCATTCTCATATATATATATATATATATATATATATATATATATATATATATATATATATATATATATCAGACACCACCATGAACCATACATATATTGAATATCCTCTCCAACCAGTCAATAATACAGTCACCTCCTTTTTTATTACATTCCACAGCAATACCATCCAAACCCGTCGCCTTGCCGGCTTTCATTTTCCGCAGAGCTTTCACTACCTCTTCTTTATCTACCCAATCATTCTCCCTGACCCTCTCACTTTGCACACCACCTGGACCAAAACACCCTATATCTGCCACTCTATCATCAAACACATTCAACAAACCTTCAAAATACTCACTCCATCTCCTCTCACTTCACTACTACTTGTTATTACCTCTCCATTAGCCCCATTCACCGATGTTCCCATTTGTTCCCTTGCCTTATGCACTTTATTTACCTCCTTCCAAACATCTTTTTATTCTCCCTAAAATTTAATGATACTCTCTCACCCCAACTTGTGAGAAGACACTGGTAAAGACGTGTATAGACATACAAACAAGATACGCAAGTAAGACTAGCGTAACAAAGGAGCAAGTTCACTGCCGGAGAACTTCTCCCTTCTGCCGCCAGAGCGCATGACGCTCGTTCAAAACAAAAGGGAGACGAGCGTAATACGTCACGTATCAACGTTACATGTAGGGACATACGAGAGGATATACGACAGGCGTTCAAGCGGCTTACGTCTGCGATAGATGCGATTGGATGATGTGTGTGTGTCAGAGAGAGAGAGAGAGAGAGAGAGAGAGAGAGAGAGAGAGAGAGAGAGAGAGAGAGAGGTGGTGGTGGTTGGGGGTGGGGAGATGGAGGGTATAAACCCTAAGCTCGTCTTCCATCCGGGCTGTTGTTGTCCCTTTGGCTCAGGCGTGTGAGGAGGCAAGTAAGTCTGGGACGATAGTGTTGGGTAGGTGGCAAGGGAGGGGCGGGGGACGTGATGACTGGCCTCAGGAATGAGCAGTTGCTGCAACACACTCTACAACTTGGCAGCTTGATGTGGTAGTCCCAGTGGCGACCTACTGTTGTCCCTGCTGTGTCTTGACGCTTCGGGACGGGATCTTGTATGCGGACAGTTGCACCAAGCTTGAGAGTGGGCAAGGAGCAGGCGGTGCTGTTATAGTGCTCCTCCACCGTCCGCTGCAGTGTGAGCTGTCGTGTATCACACTCGTCCTGCCACTGGGAAATGAAGGATCGGCGGTGTGCTGGCCTGCCTGTATGCAGCGGGTGACCGCGGAGGAATCTGAGCAGGTGCCCGGCCGTCAGAGAGGCGGGTCGTGGCGAGTACCTCCAGCAATCCTCGGTGGAAGTGGGTGCTTCACCTGCTTCACACAGGCCTCAACATGACCGTTGGCTTGCGGGTGATGCGGTCATGAGACGCGGCGAGTCACGCCCTAACGCTTGAGGAAGGCACGAAATTCGGAGCTGGAGAACTGCGGTCTACCGTCCATGCGTAGACGGACAGGTAAGATGTCAAACTCAGCTTCGAGGTCTGCTGGGGTCGAGTCATCGACAGGGGTGAGGGAAAGCGCGTCTCCTTCCCCTCCTCCTCCTCCTCCTGTGTGCTCCTTCCTTCCCTTCAAGCCATACTGTGGTGAAGGAAAATTGCGTCGCCTCATTTAGACGCTGGAAACGTGGGTTCAAAGTGGCCACCAACGGCTTGTGAGCGACGAGGTGATCGAAGTGTGGTAGACCCAGCAAGGACAGGCGGCACTATTTGAAGGCCCACACAGCTGCCATGAGTTCCACTACCACAATGGCATATCTAGTCTCATCTAGTCTCAACGTCACGAAGAAAACGTTAGCCACATTGTATCAGCCGCCACTTGTCACCGTGGAGCCGAAGAAGGGCGTATTCTACACCTTTCAGACGAGGGACGTCTGTCTGCAGAACTGTAGGAAGAAGAGTGGGATCGAAGTGGGCGAGAACTGGAGTCGAGGTCAGGGGTTGTTTCACTCTGGAATGATGTGTGGTGGTCGGGGGTCCACACGAAATCATTCCGCGGGCTGAGACGGGAAACTGAGGGCGTCTGCCGCTGTCGCTGGCTGGTGCAGGCTAGGCCAGCCCAAGTCAGGTTAGGGGGATGGCCCGGGGAGCGAGAACAGCTAACAGATCAGACATGGTCAGCAGCTGTTCACCTACGGAACACCTCTGGGTCCACCAAGACGTCCTTGAACTCTTTCAGAAGCTTCTGGCGATCCTCCTCCAACTGCTAGGAGCTGAGGACATCAGGGTTAACATCGGCCGGACATCAGGCGTGGAGCGATGTAATCTGCTTGGGCTATGTAGCAGGGATGATAATGTGGGTCATACCAGGAGAGCAGGACTTCGTCTATGTCACGTCCGACGGTGGTGTCGGCTGACACATCTCCCAGGGTAAGAATTGCCTTGAATGATGCCACAGTTTACAGTTGTTTGCCAAGAGAACCTCCTCGTTCTGCAGAGGGGAGAGGTCACACTCGCGGAGACCAAGCTGCTGCAGCTGTCGTTTCTGGGCCGGTGTCGGGCGTGCACAGCAGAGTCCCTCGATGTGAACCGTCGGGCAGTAACACTCCGACGTTGACCGGGCGCGCGATGTTTGGCTGGGCACCTGTGGACGTCACTCTAGCATCAGGCAACGGCCAGCTTTACTTGTCGGCTTGTTGTTGTCACGGAGTTTCTGCGGATCCTGTAGTTTCTGGCGACACACCTTCTCGAAGTGTGCCGTCCGTGTGGCCACAATGGGAGCACTTCTCTCGTCCTTCAGGATGTACAGCCGCGCCACAGTCACCACACACTGCTGACGGCGTTCTGCTTGTTGTTTGGTGGCGCGGGTTATCGAGCGCTTGCGATGCTTTGACATCTTCTGAACAGTGTTTGACTTGCCTGCCAGGTCCGCCTCGGTGTTGTCGGCTGACGCCTCGCTGCGACACAAGGACAGGGTGTCGGACAGTTCAGGTGGAGGGTTGATGGCCAGGAGTTTCAACCGAATTTCCTGATCTCGGATGCCTGACGTGAAGCGAGTCACTGGAAGGGCGTCTAATGCAGTGTTCGCACAACCCTGCATCGTCACCAACCTCCTTAAGGGCGACGTAGAAGTCATCGAAGGCCCCGCCTCCCCTCCCGCCTCCTTCATGCCCATAGCGTTCCTCGATGCGCACCCCGACGTAAGGTTTAAGTTGCGCTGGTGCTTGAGGTGATCCTTGATGAGCTGAAGGATGTCTCCCATACCCAGATCGGTGTCGTTGGTAACCGCGATGGCGTGGTCCATAGTGATGCTCATCTCAGGTGTCAGACAAGACCTGAGGTGTGCGTGTTGTGTCGTCCGACCAAGCACGACTCCACAACTTACATTCGCGGAGAGAAGTGCTGCACGTGAGCTTGTGAGGCTGGGCCGGTGGTGGCTGGCGGGCGAGGCGTGTGGCCTCCGTGGCGTCAGGATTCCCCTCAGCCCCGCTGGTGTCCGTCGTCTGCTCGGCCACTGCGGAACGGGTGGGCACCTGTTGCATCATGTCTTGAAGCCGCTGTTGCTGCTGAAGTTGTTGAGTGGCGAGCTGTTGCTGGGCCCTCCATCATAGCTGCCAATCTCTACAGCGGTGACGTGGCGTCGGCGGCGGCGCCGAATGCTTGCCTGCCTCTCCCCGTCTCACTTGAACTCAACCGACGACCACTTTTCCCTTGCTTGCGTGGGATTGCTGGGCGTCGCAACATCAGCTGCGGGGACAATGATTCACTGGCGTCGGGGAAACACATCAACAACACCTGGGGTGAGCAGGGGAAAAGTGTCAACCTAAAGCCAGTACAGTCAAGTGCGAGAGACATCTGGGCAGGTCAGGGCAGACCACAGACGCTCAGGGAAGGCGAATGGCACGGGCAGTGCTGGTCGGCAGCGCGTGGACATGGGCATCACCTAGGGGGTTAGTTACGGCGTCCTATGGTGGCTAGCAATATCTTGCGTCAGTGTGTCAGTCTTTTGACACCACTCCTTGGCCTTACTCGGTGCGCCATGTAGGAATGGTGAAACCAAGACGCTGGTGAAGACGTGTGTTTGGACACAAACACACGAGATAAACAAGCAAGATTAGTGATATAGGAGAGGGTGTTGACAGGTCGAGAACTTAACGCTTCTGCCGACAGACAGAGTTGCCAACTCAAATTTAAAAACTTACTAAAATAGCGAAAAAAAATGCGCTTCGAATTGTTTCTTCTCTTGGACGTACCAGATTATCATTATTATTATTACTATTATTATCATTATTATCATTATATTATTATTATTATTATTTTTTTTGTCGCTGTCTCCCGCGTTTGCGAGGTAGCGCAAGGAAACAGACGAAAGAAATGGCCCAACCCACCCCCATACACATGCCTTGATTCAATCCACTGACAGCACGTCAACCCCGGTATACCACATCGCTCCAATTCACTCTATTCTTTGCCCTCCTTTCACCCTCCTGCATGTTCAGGCCCCGATCACACAAAATCTTTTTCACTCCATCTTTCCACCTCCAATTTGGTCTCCCTCTTCTCCTCGTTCCCTCCACCTCCGACACATATATCCTCTTGGTCAATCTTTCCTCACTCATTCTCTCCATGTGACCAAACCATTTCAAAACACCCTCTTCTGCTCTCTCAACCACGCTCTTTTTATTTCCACACATCTCTCTTACCCTTACGTTACTTACTCGATCAAACCACCTCACACCACACATTGTCCTCAAACATCTCATTTCCAGCACATCCATCCTCCTGCGCACAACTCTATCCATAGTCCACGCCTCGCAACCATACAACATTATTATTATTATTATTATTATTATTATTATTATTATTATCATTACTATTGTCATTATTATTATTACTATTATTAATAAAGTTTCTTGGACAGAAACTGATAGTGTTAGATCATATACATGGCACATCATAATATCAGCTCATGCTCAACAAGCTGCAGGAGCATAAACAAATGACTAATCACAACCACTCAGTATAGATAAGTGTTAATGTGGTCAGAGTAGTCCAGAATGTACAAAACAAAGTTACATCAGCACTTGAGAACCAGAATGTACTAAACAAGGACTTCACAGAACATTAAGGAATCTAGGATGATTGTTAAAGTGGTCACAGTAGTATAGAATGTACAAAACAAAGATACATAAGCACTTGAGAAACAGAATGTACAAAACAAGGACTTCCCATAACATTAAGGAATCTAGGATGACTAAGTCAGAATCCAGGATTCGGTCTACGTCACTTGCGGTGGCTTCCCAAGGACGCCTCATCACTAGTGTTACACCACTCACATGTCACAACAGTATATCAGCTCATGTGCATAACAAGGTGCAGGAGCATAAACAAAAGACGATCACAACCACCAGTATGGATGATAAGTGTTAATGTGGTCACAGAGAGAGAGAAAAAAAAGCCATAGAATTATTTTCACTAGGACAGGTACTTGGAGGTGATGGCAGAGCTCTTCATGGAACGTCGTTCTGTCATCTAATCTACATCACTGACCGAGTGCTACTTCAGCCCAGTGTTACGGTGCCAAGTGTTCTGTTTGTACATTGTTGAATTTCGCCCCCCAACCTTATTGACCAACTGTCTAAGCAAAACGTTTTGAGAGGATGCTGCTGTTAAACCGACTACTACATAGAATCAACGACCATATGTCACCTAAAATTAATGGTTTCACACATGGTAAAAAGGATACACAACCGTATCACTACTTTCCTAACAGCTGCCTTTGATATTGTCAATAAACAACTTATCCTCTATGAGTTAGCAGAAATGGATACTCAGATATCTCTCTGATTAAAGTCGTCTGTGTTGTTTCAAGGCTGCAGAAGTAGAGTGACCACATGCATTTAGCCCCAAAATTGTTGAATGAACTAATCGATGCATTACTAAAATAGATTCCACAGTGTCCCAGAAATGTCACTATTAGTTACGTTAATGATACGCTTGTACATAACAAAACATATCGTGAGATGCAAACCGTTCTCAACTGCATATACAGAGTATCATGTGGAAATGGTGATCTAAGTTTTATGTTGGGCAGACTGGTAAGGAAGGGTCTTTCTGTCAGACTTAAGCACCATAAATATAGTATAAGAACAGGACAAGAATCAAATGCCTTGTTTAATCACGTTAAAAACTAAGATCATTGTACTGACTGGAGTAATGCCATCTCAGTTAATGCCATCTCAGGGGAAATATCATCGAATCTTCTATTATTAAATACACAAAGAATTGTAAACTTAATATTAATGAATGTTTACACAAATTGGATAGATTTATTATTGATAAAACTTGCAAACAGTTCCCCTTCTCGTCCACATAATAAGTACATGATACGCTTGTTGCTAGACTCGAACACACCCGACCTCCATTCGAGTAGTTACTTGTTTACCAAATGGCATCCTAGCTACGTCTCTTCGTTGTATGTTATCAACCGATTTATAATTCTTTCTTGTATCTCCCCTGATGATGTGATTATTACACGAAAGTGCATTTGGGAACTTACTGTGTTTCATATTCCCCATGGACTCATAGGAATATACTTGATCAAGCGCAAAATTGTGATCCTTTCCAATATATATATATATATATATATATATATATATATATATATATATATATATATATATATATATATAAAGACGCTTCAGGCTTGGAGATAAGAAGTGTGTGTGTGTGGGTGGGAGGGTGGGTTGTGTAAACATTAAGCCTACCTCGCTGCAGTGGCTTACGTCGCCAGGGTTATGAACCACCGCCTCACCCACGCATCGAGAGTTACCGGTTAAGGATATTCTTGTAAAATTGTTTAGTCAGTAGTGAATAAACTTTCGACTGTATCATAATGAAAGTGTCAATTACTGTGACAAAGAAAATGTATCGAATGTGGCAAAGTGGAAAAAAAGTGAATTAGTGGAGTAATTAACTAAGGAAACTGAGGTAATTGCCTTGGTAATACAACATATGGCATCTACATTACGTAGGTCAGAAGCGAGCGGGTCAGTAGTGAGTATCCAACCACGATGTCCACAGTTTGCCCAGCTCAGGGAAGGTAACGCTAACTTTTACCAGGAATCCCGGTAAGCCATCCCTCGCTCTGTTACACAGGATGTCTATAAAGTGTGCAACGCTCATCCTCCTTTAAGGGTAAAGAGCCAATAATATGTCTGCAAAAGACACTGATAATTTCAATTCCAAGTGGGCAACTGTAGGGGGTCGAGTGTCAATGGTAAAGGGCCATAGGCCAACATAAGCCTCAAGAGAATCTTTATCATTGTGTGGACGGAAACAGTGAGTTGTACCAAAGACGTACGCCGGGCGCACACGTGAATAATGCACGTACACGCCCACCTGACCTGGGGAACGTAGGTCGTCGTTAAGCAAGGACTGCCGCACGCCCGGATCCCCGTGCGCGTACAGACTGAATTGACCGGGACATGTGTTACTAGTTGATGCTGTCTGAAGTGAACTTGTACCATGAAAAGACCAAAAAGAGCCGCTAGTCAGTATTATGGTATGCGGCAGAAATTACAGTGTACTGCTTGTTTTGAAGTGTTTAAGTGCATTACCTAAAATTTCCCTTACACTTATGAATCAGTTTTACTTATAATTAGCAGGTGTGTTCGGATACATGCCATATTATTTCTAATACTGACAGTAGACTGATATCAAATATAAGAATATTCGTGGTTTTTTCTTAGTCTATAGGGAAGTGAGTGGTCGCATTATGCTTGGCAGTCCATTGGCCTAGTTGGGTCATTAATGTTCTCATTAAGGGGTTTTGAATTATGGCTTACTTGATCATCATCATGGGAAATGTATAAAATAAAGAGGCAGGAGGTCAAGAAAGTTGGGTTAAGATAGTATCGTTTAACTTTATGGAGAATAAAAAAAAAAAGTTTTGGATGGAGGTAAATAAAGTGCGTAAGACAAGAGAACAAATGGGAACATCAGTGAAGGGTGCTAATGGGAAGGTAGTAACAAGTAGTGGTGAAATGAGAAGGGGATGGAGTGAGTATTTTGAAGGTTTGTTGAATGTGTTTGATGACAGAGTGGCAGATATAGGGTGTTATGGCTGAGGTGGTGTGCGAAGTGAGAGGGTCGGGGAGAATGGTTTGGTAAACAGAAACGAGGTAGTGAAAGCTTTGAGGAAGATGAAAGCCGGCAAGGCGGCGGGTTTGGATGGTAATGCAGTGGAATTTATTAAAAAAGGGGGTGACTGTGCTCTTGACTGGTTGGGGAGTGCCTGAGGATTCGCGGAATGCATGCATAGTGCCATTGTACAAAGACAAAGGGGATAAAGGTGAGTGTTCAAACAACAGAGGTATAACATTGTTGAGCATTCCTGGGAAATTATACTGGAGGGTATTGATAGAGAGTGAAGGCATGTACACACCATCAGATTGGGGAAGAGCAGTGTAGTTTCAGAAGTGGCAGAGGATGTGGTTTCAGAAATGGTAGAGGATGTGTGGATTAGGTGTTTGCTTTGAAGAAAGTATGTGAGAAATACCTAGAAAAACAAATGGATTTGTATGCAGCATTTATGGATCTGGAGAAGGCACATGATAGAGTTAATAGAGATGCTCTGTGGAAGGTATTAAGAGTTTATGGTGTGGGAGGCAAGTTGTTAGAAGCAGTGAAAAGTTTTTATCGAGGATGTAAGGCATGTGTACGAGTAGGAAGAGAGGAAAGTGATTGGTTCCCAGTGAATGTCGGTTTGCCGCGGGGGTGCGTGACTTCTCCATGGTTTTTTAATTTGTTTATGGATGGGGTTGTTAGGGAGGTGAATGCAAGAGTTTTGGATCGGGGGCAAGTATGCAGCCTGTTGTGGATGAGAGAGCTTGGGAAGTGAGTCAGTTGTTCTCTGATGATACAGCGCTGGTGGCTGATTCGGGTGAGAAACTGCAGAAGCTGGTGACAGAGTTTGGTAAAGTGTGTGAAAGAAGAAAGCTGAGAGTAAATGAGAATACGAGCAAGGTACAGTAGGGTTGAGGGACAAGTCAGTTGGGAGGTAAGTTTGAATGGAGAAAAACTGGAGGAAATGAAGTGTTTTAGATATCTAGGAGTGGATTTGGCAGATGGAACCATGGAAGCGGAAGTGAGTCACAAGGTGGGGGAGGGGACGAAGATTCTGGGAGCGCTGAAGAACGAGTGGAAGGCAAGAGCAGTATCTAGGAGAGCAAAAATGGGTACGTTTGAAGGAATAGTGGTTCCAACAATGTTTTATAGTTGTGAGGCATGGGCGATAGATAGAGTTGTGCGGAGGAGGGTGGATGTGTTGGAAATGAGATGTTTGAGGACAATATGTGGTGTGAGGTGGTTTGATCGAGTAAGTAATGAAAGGGTAGGAGAGATGTGTGGTAATAAAAAGAGAGTAGTTGAGAGAGCAGAAGAGGGCGTTTTGAAATGGTTTGGTTACATGGAGAAAATGAGAGGAAAGACTGACAAAGAGGTATATGTGTCAGAGGTGGAGGGAACGAGAAGTGGGAAACCAAATTGGAGTTGAAAAGATGGAGTGAAAAATATTTTGAGCGATCGGGGCCCGATCATGCAAGAGGGTGAAAGGCGTGCAAGGAAAAGAGTGAATTGGAACGATCCGGTATACCGGGGTCGACATGCTGTCAGTGGATTGAACCAGAGCATGTGAAGCGTCTGGGGTAAACGCTGGAAAGTTTTGTGAGGCCTGGATTGGAAAGGGAGCTGTGGTTTGGTGCATTATACATGGCAGCTAGAGACTGCGTGTGAACGGATGTGGCCTTTGTTGTCGTTTCCTAGCGCTACCTCGCGTGCGTGCAGGGGGAGGGGGGTGTCATTTCATGTGTGGCGGGGTGGCGACGGTTATGAATAGAGGCAGCAAGTATGAATTATGTACATTTGTGTGTGTGTGTGTGTGTGTGTGTGTGTATATATATATATATATATATATATATATATATATATATATATATATATATATATATATATATATATGTGTGTGTGTGTGTGTGTGTGGACGTGTATGTATATACATGTGTATGTGGGTGGGTTGGGCCATTCTTTCGTCTACTTCCTTGCGCTACCTCGCTAACGCGGGAGACAGCGACAAAGTATAATAATGACATAATTCATATGACTTCACGGGGAAAATGAAATCACGTAACAGCATTATTCTGCAAATCACGTAACAGCATTACTGTACGAATCACGTAACAGCATTATTGTACGAGTCACGTGACAGCATTATTATACCAATCACGTTACATTATTATACGAGTCGCGTGACAGCATTATTATACGAATCACGTAACAGATTATTGTACAAATCACATGACAACTTTATTGTACGAATCACGTGACATCAATTGATTTTCGTCGCAACTCATTCATTAGTTAACACTTACGTATACAGTGCTGAACAGATTATTATACAAAATCAAATAACATCTGTCGCCTGGCTAATATCAACTGTTACACACATGACAATACTATAGACAATTTGTACAATTTTCTTCTCTGGGAAAAACCATACTCGAGAAAAAACAAACCATATATTGTATTCGATACTTACACTTCTCTTGTCAAATCTCCTCGCTGTGGTTCACTAGAAATACACCCTCTGAGAATTATGACACTTAAAATTACGTAAAGCCTTGGTATATATATATATATATGTATGTGTGAGTGAGGAACGAATAGCGTGGTGTGACACTGAACTCCCTCTGCTGCCGTTGCACTGAATACCGTGTCGCACGCCACTATGTAGTGGAGGTAATTCCGTCCAGAAGTCTGATGATACTGAGTTATCGGGTGGTGTTTTTAATGGCCCCCCTTTTTGTTTTGTTATTGTTTATGTCGAGCATTATTCATTGTTAGTATAGATATTGGGTTAACTTCAGTGTTACTAACTGGTGGCTGATGAAGGGGTAGGTTGAGGAGAGGTGATAATGATTCGAAATGTCCATGTGGTGACGCATGATAAGAATACATTGAGCAGTGATGCCAGATGGGATCCCATATTTATGCATTGGGTTTTTGAGGTCTTTACTTCACAGAATGGGTACACAGAACACAGGTGATTATACTGGTAGGTGTAGACAAGAACAAGGTGTACCGTGGGTACAATACCTCGACATTGCGAGCGAAAGGTATATCCTAGTTGTCTACAGGGGCTTCACGATATACATTTCACGTAACAAAAAAAGTTTAAGTACAATGCAAACAGTACGATGGAGAGTAATGCTTTATTATGAGTGGACTAAAAGGCTCAACGTACGGACGCACATGCATCATATACTGAATACAGTATGATACTGGCGGGATATGTATAGATGTAGAGGATTTAGCAGCTAAAGTACACTCAGTTTCAGGTTAGGATATGATATAGAAACATCTTGAGTGAAAATTGAGAGAACCTGCAATAGATTAATGGTTCATGATGTATGAAATACTGATGTTTATATATACAGAAGATGATATAGCTCAGACCATGATAGATTCTGGTTACGGAGCCAGACTATCTGAATGAATATTACTATCAGAGAAACAGAGACATGCTGTCGAAATGATGGGCTCAGGGTCTTGTGATACAGGATAGCGTTCTACATCATTCTACTGGGGAAGACCAAGTTGACAGCAGTCATAACGTCGGCAGTCAATGGGAGAGGCCTAAAGCCTATGATGCTGTTGTTGGGTTTTACGCAATCAAACCATAAGCCACTACAAACCGCCATTCAAGACGCAACAGACAAGTACTAAAGGCGTAATGGAAATGTCGACCACACCTCACTCTCACTGCGCGGCCGTGCCTCAACCTTGTGTGTGTAACCCCGGATGTCTGGTGTCAGGCCCTGTGCTACTTAACGGGCATGTTACTGATGAGAGCCGCTCTCGAGGTGGCTGGGAGGCGCTACCTGTTCCGGGTGTAAGGAAGGACGCTGGACACAAAGCTAATATCCTGTGTTCATTGTATCATATCCTACGGCGCTTGACTTGAAATTGGCGGCAGGTGTAAAGCTAAGAATTTTTGCCACTGTATCTGGCAACATTACGTTTATTTTTGAGATAACTGAAACTGAAGCTTACTTCATTTATATATATTATTGTCCTCTAATTTATTGCAGCCATTAACTTCATGATATCAATATTAATCTTGACCTTTTAAATGACCAGTTAACTAACATGACCTTGCAAAGAATTCTGTAGTATCTGTAGTACATTAACAATGTCATTTTCATGCAATTGGCTGCCTACATCTAAGAGACGGTTATTCAATATTTGTTATTCATTTCTATGCCAGAACAGGATCAACAGACCTATATATTTTGACCAGTAGACTGGCACAAACATACACGTCCTAATAAGGATATATTTTCCTGTTAAAGATAATGAAAGACACATTAAACACATATGTTTATTAAAGAATTCATCTTGCTTTCATTGACAATCAAGTTCATTGTTGCAGAAATAATTCTAATGGTATTAATGTAATTTACACCAAAGGTACTGTTGATAATACTGATAACATCAGTGGAGGGAGGACTATTGTGATGGTTGGAAAACTGCAAGTAAGAGCGGGTTGCCATCACTGAACGCTTACATATAGATTTATTCCCTAATGGAAGTACCAGTACTTTATTTCTGGGCTGTAGTGTTATGTAAAGTATAATGTTAATATTTCTTTTTGTACTTGGGCATCTTCCAGAGTTAGGGGGCGATACCTGATATTAGAGAGAATTTATAAACCTACCAGTGGAATCAAGGAACATTAGACAATATTTGTCATATATCACAATAAGAAACGAACAATACAACTATATAATGCAAACTATTTTGCGTACCCATGAAGTCTGGGTCTGTGTAACTTACGTAAGTACTTAGCAGCTAAGCACAAATGCCCGATGCGTTTAGTCACTTAATAAAACACGACTTTAAGAAGAGTCATGTCAGTGACGAAATATACTGGAAGACGAATTTACTTAACCTTGACTACCCAGATACCTACCAAGACTTACCATGCTATCATTGGGAATCTTGTCTATGTATTTTCATAGATACGGCCTCTTTAGCAGTCTCAAAGTCCTACAATGGATAAGGTCAGTATATTACCTGATTAACCAACCATGTGTTCTACTTGTACTACAATGGATAATGTCAATATATTCAAAGGGGTTAATAAGTAGATGATGGACGACCATTGTCATTCATGGTTGAGTGATAGTTTTGAAGATTCAGTATGCAGTACCCAACTCAAAAACATTGTAATTGCTAATGTATGGCGGTACCTATCATAGAAAATGGGTCATATGAAGACCTTCAGGAGTAAGTTTATATGTGACGAAACGAAGATATAAACGTTTGGGGGCGGAGGTTGTGTTAAGGGTTTAGAGTTACCACAAGGTCAATACAGCATGACCGAGGAGAGCTCTCTCTCTCTCTCTCTCTCTCTCTCTCTCTCTCTCTCTCTCTCTCTCTCTCTCTCTCTCTCTCTCTCTCTCTCTCTCTCGTGTTCTGTGTCGTCTAAGGTGTAAGATGGGCTAACAACAACAGGCCGAAGCTCCACGCCAAAACAGGCATCAAGAGAGAGACAATGCATCCAGAAAGATGCATTCCTTCCTTCCCAAGTGTGAACGACACTTTCTCTGAAGATCTATATTCTGTTTACTTGAATCACTTCAGAGTGAATTATTCGACTGACACTTACGAAGCAAAACGTCGTTTGAAGGACAGACGACTTGTCAGTCCGATTGGAGATCTGGTCTGCCAATGGGAATGTCTCGTTACACCTGAAGCTGACTGAGGACGTTACAAACGTGATGATAATAATTAAGAGGTTTGTACCCGAGTCGTCGCCATATTATATTACATCAATGTGTAATGATGTAAAAGATAAAATGCCCTGACAACCTAAAAAAAAGAAAAATGGGAAATAACACATAGCAATCTCTCTTACTACGTCCATCAAAAGTCCAAATTTCATGAAGTTGAAAGGTTAAGTGAATGTATTTGAAAATGAATGCTACAATACACAGGTGTTTCCTAGTCTAGATTTGCCATCGTAAACGTGGTTTTTGATGGTGTGTAAAGTGAGAGTCCGCAATCCATACATATATATTTTTTTGTCAGTAACTATCACACTAGGAGGTATGTTTAACATTTGGGGGCCATTGTATCCCCTCCCCCTAGGTATATATTAGCTAGGCTGTACATCCTAGGAATGGAAAACTCATTGTAAAACAGTCGACATTACGCGGATAAACTTTTTAATTGTTTGGTTATGATGGATGAAGTTTCATAATTTGTATTCCTGGAGACACAGTGAGTAGGCCATGATGGCTGGCATATAGCTTGTATACCCATATGTTGTTAGGAGAGAAGTTTTACCCTGTGTGGAGATACAGGAGGTTCATTCTCTCTTTCAGTAAACCTAACCTGATTTTTCATTTACGATAGGTTGTTTATAGAGGAAGAGAAACATAATGCCTCATTAATTAATGCCTCATTTGCAAAGTAGATTCAACACAATTTGATCTACACACACACACACACACGCACACACACACACACACACACACACACACATGACCCCACATTATTGCAGTGACCTTTTTATGGGGCACAAAAAAAAAATTAGATGACATTCAACAATAGGAGGACAGGATACACTTTAGTTCGAAGCTTCAGATACTGCCTGCTGATCCGAGAAAACATTCCCTCCTCAAACATAAGAAATGGAATTAGCTGAACCAAAATTCTCCTCTAATCCTATATCTCCTCAGATCCTATGCCTCCTCAGAAATCATAATTTATAAATATTTGTCAAGAAAACTAATTGAGGCAACATTTGCATTATATCTGGTGTCATTCATTGTACGACACAACTCGTTCATTCTAGTCTCCTCTTGATAGGCGGCACGAAGTCAGCTCGGTAATGCGTGACGAAGGGCGTCGTGGGCGGCGGAGGTTCATCTGGCTTCTGTGCCCTGCGTAGTCTGAGGCAGAGGACGCCACACGCCGCCGTCAGGATACCCACCACCACCGCCACCATCCCTGCAGGAGGAGCAACAGTTATGATATAGCCTATCAACGCTTGCCAGTATACAGGTAAGATGTGTACAGTCTCTTGATCGATAAATGGAAGTGAGCGGAGGTGGCCTTTCTTCGCCTGTTTCCTGGCGCTACCTTGCTGACACAGGGAGCAGCGATCGGGTGTTTGGAGGGAAAGAAGAGAAAGAAAAGGTGAGCAGGTATGAATATGTATATGTGTAAATATGTTTATATATGTATACGTATGTGTATATGTATGTATGCATATTTTTTATGTTGAAGGCTCCAGTCACGGACAAAAGTCCACGGCCCTTAATTGAAATATAATTATGAAACGGAAAAAGACAAGGGAAAGTATTTACGAATTTTGGGGAAAGTGGAACACCTGGTTTTTAAAATGTGTCAGGTCACAGTTATTGAGAAAGACATGAGAAGGTAAAGAGTTCCAAAGCTACGACGTGTCGGAATAGAAGCAGGTATCAAAACGGCCCACCATTCAGTTGCCGATGACCACACAATAGTCATAAGTCGCAGCAGCTTGCAGAGTATTGCGTGGTCTATCTAGTGGTGGGGACACACAAGCAGCCAGTACTTGGGAACAAGAACCAAATTCATACTAACAGAAGGAAAGTGAACGAACATTGCGCAGTAGGCAAAGGGGATCATGTTTGGAAGTTAGCCTGAGACAATTGATAGGTTGGACCGCTTTCGACTCAACTCTGTCAAGTAAGGATCCAGAGCCAGAACCACCCCAGATGTGAGAGCAGTACTCCATACAAGGACGAATCAAGCCATTGTACAAACGGACCAACTGTTCAGAAGTTTCGACATCCAAACAGGACACCCAGTTTCAAAGAGGCAGACTTAGATTCTTCCGTAAATTGGAGGTGGAAGGTTGGAGTGAAAAAGCTTTTGAGCGATCGGGGCTTGAACATACAGGAGGGTGAAAGGCGTGCAAGGAATAGAGTGAATTGGAAAGTTGTGGTGTACCGGGGTCGACGTGCAGTTAATGGATTGAACCAGGGCATGTGAAGCGTCTGGGGTAAACCATGGACAGTTTTGTGGGGCCTGGATGTGGAAAGGAAGCTGTGGTTTTGGTGCATTACACATGACAGCTCGAGACTGAATGTGAACGAATGTGGCCTTTGTTGTCGTTTCCTGGCGCTAGCTCGCGCGCACGCGGGGCGAGGGGGGTGTCACTCCATGTGTGGCGGGGTAGCGGCAGAAATGGATGAAGGCAGCATGTATGAATATGTACACGTGTATATATGTATATGTCTGTGTATGTATAAGTATGTATACGTTGAAATGTATAGGTATGTATATGTGCGTGTGAGGGTGTTTATGTATATACATGTGTATGTGGGTGGGTTGAGCCATTCTTTCTTCTGTTTCCTTGCGCTACCTCGCTAATTCGGGAAACAGCTTCAGAGTATAATAAAAAGATATAGAAAAAATGAATAGATATGCATACTATATATATTCATTTATTCATATTTATTTATCTATTCATTCATTTATTTATTATACTTAATCGCTGTTTCCCGCGTCATTGAGGTAGCGCAAAGAAAACAGACGAAGAGAGACCCAGCCACTCACATACACACATACACCCACACGCACACACACACACACACACACACACACACACACATATATATATATATATATATATATATATATATATATATATATATATATATATATATATTTTTTTTTTTTTTTTTTTTTTTTCATACTATTCGCCATTTCCCGCGGTAGCGAGGTAGCTTTAGGAACAGAGGACTGAGCCTTTGAGGGAAATCCCCACTTGGCCCCCGTCTCTGTTCCTTCCTTTGGAAAATGAAAAATGAGAGGAGGATTTCCAGCCCCCCGCTCCCTTCCCTTTTAGTCGCCTTTTACGACACGCAGGGAATACATGGGAAGTATTCTCTCCCCCCTATCCCCAGGGATATATATATATATATATATTTGAAAGGATCACAATTTTGCGCGTGATCAAGTATATTCCCACGAGTCCACGGGGAAGATGAAACACGATAAGTTTCCAAGTGCACTTTCGTGTAATAATCACATCATCAGAAGAGATACAAGAAAGAAATATAAGTCAATTGATACACAACGAAGAGACGTTGCCAGGACGCCATTTGGTAAACATGTGATTGTCCAAGACAGATAACGAGGGTACCACAAAGTTATTATGTGGACAAGAACGGGAATTGTTTACAAATTTTATCAACAATGAAGCTATCAAATTTGTATAGACCTTCACTAATATTAAGGTTATAATTCCTTGTGTATTTGATAATAGAAGATTCAGTGATATTTCTCGTGGTACTGGAGTTAGAGTTAATAACAAATGGCATTACTTCAGTCAGTACAATGATCATAGTTTTTAATGTGATTAAACAAGGCATTTGATTCTTGTCCTGTTCATATTCTATATTTAAGTTGCTTAAGTCTAACAGAAAGATCCTTACCAGCCTGCCCAACATAAAACTTATCACAATATCTACATGGCACTTTATAGATGCACCCAGGAGAATTTTCTGGTGAGTTCCTGATTAAGATATTCTTTATAGTATTATTGTTGCTGAAGGCAACATTTACATCATAGGATTTAAGCAATATGGAAGGTAAAGTAAAATCATTATTAAAAGGGAGAACTAAAAGATTCTTGGTGTCAATGGGAGGTTTGGGTTCAACTCTATAAAATGATTTCTTTGCTAACTTAAGGGATTTGTCAATGAAAGATCTAGAGTACTTTAACTTAGATCCAATAGAATATGTCTTCTCAGACTCATCATCAATGAACTTTGGACTGCAAATATCTAATGCCCTTAGGAACACAGATTGAAATTATGATAAAGGAACACCGATTGAAATTATGATAAAGGAACACAGATTGAAATTATGATAATTCAACTCTCTCATGTTGAGATGAGTAATGATTACTTGTTTACCAAATGGCCTTCTAGCTGTCTCCTAGTTGTATATCAACTGACTGTCATATATCTCTCTTGTATCTCCCCTGATGATGTGATTATTACACGAAAGTGCACTTGGGAGCTTATCGTGTTTCATTTTCCCCGTGGACTTATCTATATATATATATATATATATATATATATATATATATATATATATATATATATATATATATATATATATATATATATATATATATATATTGCTTCCTCTGGAGTTTCCACTAGAGGCTAAATATAATCGTTACTGTTTAGTTAGAGAGATGAGGAACAAGTTAAAGGTAAGATGACTGATCCGTGATCTCAAAAAGACTGGGGATTTGCACTAAAATCTCTAAGTTAGAATCAGTAATAGTACGGCAGAGTCGCATAGAATCGTTCCTGGCTCGTTAAAAGGCATTAGATTTAGTTAAGTGAGAGTTTGTTCAGAATTGGTGGATGCGATTGAAACTCGAATGAGTTTCATCTTCGTAAGAGAATGACCCGACTACTTATAGTTTACTGGGACGTAAGACTTTTAATGTCCCAACAAAATGAGTTTGTCTGATCTAGTATTAATGTAAAAATGTCTCTGGTCCATTGGAATATGTCTGTAGTAACGTAATTTTAATCTCAGAATAGCACTAAACCATCTTACCTACGAAGGTGAAATGATGACCGGAACATTTTGACCTGGACATGGCTGAGTGTGGACTGGGCTGGAAATCAGACCAGCTTCAAGTGTGGAAGTACCAGTGGATCATTTCATCTTGGAATAGCCTTACCTTGGACCACCTCCATCCAGATATTCAATGACCTTCCCCCCCCCAAAAAAAAACAAACCATTTTCTTCGCAGGATTAACTTACCATAAACCAATTCCAAACCAAGGGAGTTAAATAGAGAGGACCCCCCCTAGAGTTACAGTCGGGCTGAGCTGCTGTAGTTAGTGTGTGGTTCGTGAGCTTACGTACCTGCCAAGGCTGAGAAAGTTCCACTTTTGAGACACACCCTGCCAGCGTCCTCGTCCCCTGCAGGAGATACTCAGTGTTACTGACGGTGTCATAAAAGTTCCAAGATAAGTCCAATACAACTGACCAAACATATACACCATTTCTAAGGAGAGTCTGTACACCCTAAAGCGGGGTTTCTTGCACGATTCTCTTTTGTTTTTCAAGACTCTGTAAAAGATTAGAGATAGATTAGGGATGATAACATGTTCTCGTCACTTGAGGCAATATCTTCAGATGATAAACTATTTCTTTTTTTTTTTGTGGATGGGCGCTGATACTGGTGAGGGGCGTCTTCACCTTCGTACCGAGGAGTTCCCAGCCTCGTGTTCCATTCCTAAAGTCGACTGGGATGTTTTGGAGAGAGGCTATGGGGGTGTGTCTATGGTCATAGCCACTGGATGTAATGATGGTGGATCTTGTTACCCTATCCTAACACGCTTTTAAGATTTACCCGGCAATTGTTTACAGACGACCCGTCCCGTCTTTATCACCCCTGTGTAGTGCAGTATGTAAACTTCAATTGATATCTTATACAAGGTCACAGTCACGATGGTTGAGTACGATAATAAGACCCTTGAGTATGATGGCCAGAATTTACGTCTCACAAGTTCAAAGGTCACCCCATGATACCCCAGAGCCGTTACCACATTGCTCAAGGGGATGATTCCTTTGAACCCGACCGTGATAAGAACCATGATGATATGAAATACTGCATGAGCGTGGTGTGGAGGGGGATGGTAGGGGAGGTACACTTCCTGAGCGTGGTGTGGAGGGGGATGGTAGAGGAAGGTACACTTACTGAGCGTGGTGTGGAGGGGGATGGTAGAGGAAGGTACACTTACTGAGCGTGGTGTGGAGGAGCTGGTCATCTCGCACCACCTGGATGGACTGGAAGAGACTGAGACTCTCTGATACGTTCGTGCTTTCCTCGGGGTCGTTGTTGTCTTCCTGCTGCTGCTGCTGGTGCACAGACCGACGCTGCTTCTTCTTCCGCCGCCAGTGGCACGGCTGGATCTGTGGACAGACGCGCCCGTCACTTTCTATGGCTCGTCAGGAGACACTTGAGATCATAGATTGCAACCCGTGATTCCAGAAGGTTAGAATCACTTTATAATGAGTTAGGATAATGGATTCCACCTTATGGCGTTAAGGAAAAGGGGGGCAGTTGACTTTGAAATGCTTAAGGTTCGTTCCCAGTGTTCCCTCAACCCTCGGGGTGGCTCTCCCGCCCCGCCCCGCCCCGTAAACCCCCAAAGGGTGTGGGGTTGCCACTGACCGGACAGTCGCCGTGGCACATGCGGACGTCGCACTCGAGGTAGAGGGCCGGGGAACCCGTGAAGCGGAAGGTCTTCATGAAGGCGTACACCTGCGTCTCGAACACGCCCTCCGTCCGCCGGGCGCCCTCGAAGTGGCTGATGAGGGACTCGTCCAGCGGGCATCTGCAGCGTCACCAGTGGTTACTCAGGGGGGAATGTTGTTGGTTACTTAGAGGATTAGTGGTTACCCAGGGGGAACTGGATACCCAGGGGAACAGTGGTTACCCAGGGGGAATTGTGGTTACTCAGGGGAACAGTGGTCACATAGGGGAACAGTGGTTACCCCGGGGCAAAGTGGCTAACCAGGGGGACGGCGACTATCCAAAGGGGAACCTATCCATAAATCTCTTCTCTCTCTCTCTCTCTCTCTCTCTCTCTCTCTCTCTCTCTCTCCCCCGTCTACCGACCTGTCATTCCAACATGCCTCGCTATATACCTCCCATCTATCTGGCTGGTCGAGGTGCACCTCCGCCTGCTGGCAGCACCAGGGGTGCACCTCCGCCTGCTGGCAGTACCAGGGGTGCACCTCCGCCTGCTGGTAGCACCAGGGGTGCTCCTCCGCCTGCTGGCAGCACCAGGGGTGCACCTCCGCCTGCTGGTAGCACCAGGGGTGCTCCTCCGCCTGCTGGCAGCACCAGGGGTGCACCTCCGCCTGCTGGCAGCACCAGGGGTGCACCTCCGCCTGCTGGCAGCACCAGGGGTGCACCTCCGCCTGCTGGCAGCACCAGGGGTGCTCCTCCGCCTGCTGGCAGCACCAGGGGTGCACCTCCGCCTGCTGGCAGTACCAGGGGTGCGAGGCGCGGGAGGGAGGGGGAAGAAGACTCACCCGTAGTGGTCGATGAGGGCGATGCGTTTGTTGCCTCCGTTGTGAGCGTAGCAGTCGCTGACCACGATGTCGAACCCTTCTGTAGTAAGACACAAGTAGGCAGGTGGGTGTTAGTGCTCATACATCACCGATGGTCATACATCATCTGCCACACTTCATTCATACATCCACGATGGTCATACATTATCTGCCACACTTCATTCATACATCCACGATGGTCATACATTATCTGCCACACTTCATTCATACATCCACGATGGTCATACATTATCTGCCACACTTCATTCATACATCCACGATGGTCATACATTATCTGCCATACTTCATTCATACATCCACGATGGTCATACATTATCTGCCACACTTCATTCATACATCCACGATGGTCATACAATTATCTGCCACACTTCATTCATACATCAACGATGATCATACATGTCAAGAAGCTTCTATATAATGTATTATGATAAAGACTGCGAACTCAGGTCTATTGACTTGTCATCACGTGTGTACATAATATGTATACCTGGAGTATGAAGGCGTACATATGTATACCTGGAGTATGAGGGCATACATGATATGTATACCTGAAGTATGAAGGCATACATGATATGTGTACCTAGAGAATGGTCTTCATATAAGAACATGATATATGTTTAATGCCTTATCAACACCTTCACAGTTCCTCCATCACAAATTCTCCTTCCACGCCTTCCAGTTTCCATCTTATTTCAGATGCATTCTAATGACTGTGTAGTATGGAGGTGTGTGTGTGTGTGTGTGTGTGTGGCGCGTTCTATTATCTCACTACAGACGTACAATCCTCACCAGAGGCAGACGTACCGAACTCTGAGCGCATGTAGATGACCAGAGTGAGAGGGTCGCCCACCCGCACGGGGCCCGTCACCCGCTCACCCGTGGTACCGATGCCGTAGCGGATCTCCATGTGACACTCTGGCGGCGTTAGCGTGAACACTACCGGGTTGCCGGTCTGGACCCTGGCAGCAGAGAGGTGCACGTCTTAGTATATTGTGAAGGTCACACTCCACCCTATGTCAGATGAGGCCAGAAGGTTAGACGGGCACGTATGCGATGCGTTGCGTCACACACACACACCCACACACACACACGACAAGTTTCCAAGTGCACTTTCGTGTAATAATCACATCATCAGGGGAGATACAAGATAGAAATATAACAGTCAGTTGATATACAACGAAGAGACGTAGCTAGGATGCCATTGGGTAAACAAGTAACTACCCGCGTGGAGGTTCGTTGCATTCGAGTCTGGCAACAAGCGTATCATAAACTTATTATGTGGACAAGAAGGGGAACTGTTTACAAAGTCTCTCAACAATAAAGCCATCCAATTTGTATAGACCTTCACTAATACTCCAGTCAGTACGATGATCATAGTTTTCAATGTGATTAAACAAGGCATTTGATTCTTGTCCGTTTCATGTACTATAGTTATGTTGCTTAAAGTCTAACAGAAAGATCCTTACCAATCTGCCCGACATAAAACTTTTCACAATTTGTACATGGTACTCTATAGATGCATCCCGCGGAACTATCTGGTGAATTCTTAATTAAGGTATTCCTTTAGTATTGTTGCTGCTGAAGGCAACATTTAGATTAAAGGATTTATCATAAAAAGCGAGAACTAAAAGGTTTTTGGTGTCTAGGGGAGGCTTGGGTTCAAGTTTATAAAATGAATTTTTTTGCCAATTTAAGGGATTTATCAATGAAAAATCGAAGATGCTTTAACTTGGATCCAATAGATTATATCTTCTCAAACTCATCATCAGTAAACTCTGGACTGCAAATACGCCATTCCCTAAGGAACATATACTGGAATGATGATAATTTGACTCTGTCATTTTAAGCTGAGTAATAATGGATATATGAGTATACATTGGTAGGTTTTCTGTATATGCTAAACATAAACTTGTTTCCATCCCTATGGATCATGCAATCTAAAAATGGTATCATACCATTATTTTTTATTTCTACAGTAAAGATGATGGAAGGTACTAAATTGTTAAGTAAAGGGAAAGATGTTTATAAATTTTCGTTTGTTGGCAAAGCACAAATGATATCATCTACATACCTAGATCAAATTGCATTAGAAGGTAAGATATGTTTTAGTAACTTTGTTTCAAAGAATTCCATGTAAAGATTACTTAATACAGGTGAAAGAGTGTTACCCATTACCATACCAATTTTTTTAGTATGATGTTCTCCATTAAATTGAAATATTCAGTCTTTTATAAACAATATTTTCAATTCAGTAAAAACAGACTTTGAAACAGGTAAATGAATATCATCCAATACATCAAATGAATATTCTAAGAGTTCATCAACTAGAACTTTTGTGAATGGAGATGAAACATCGAAGCTAACAGGTTTGAAATCAAAATTAACACTGAACTCACTATTGGTCTTGCTGGAAAATTTGGTTTATGTGTTTTGATGAGTCCATACATACATGGCAATGAAGGGGACAAAGATGACAAACTTTTGATGAGAGAACCATTACCATTCAACAACAACTTCAGTTCTTTATTGAAATGATGGGAAATGACCAGTGGAGACCCCCGTTACTCACCAACGTGAGACGAAGGGTATTCGAGTACATAGTATTTGAATAGTCATTTCTCTATTAGGGGTCATCATAGCCTAGCGGTAGCGCTCCCGCCTGCCACGCAGGAGTCCCGGGTTCGATCCTGGCTGTTGGAGGTTTGTGTTATATTGAAGTGCGCGTTCATATGCAATATATATATATATATATATCCCAGTTGTACAGTTAGGTTCAGTAGAAATATCTGCTGGTTGTGTGAGCCTGACGGGAAATGACCAGTGTAGACCCCGTTGCTCACCAACGTGAGACGAAGGGTATTCGAATATATAGTATTTGAATAGTCATTTCCCTATTAGGGGCGAGCATAGCCTAGCGGTAGCGCTTCCGCCTGCGTCACTCTCTCTCTTTCTCTCCCTCTCTCTTTGTCTCTCTCTCACTTACTCCACGTCCAGGAAGGGGAACGTGACGGTCTTCCAGAAGTCGTAGCCGTACTCGCACGTCACCTTGAAGTGTTCGTCCCAGACCTCCTCGATCAGCGGGTTGTACTGCACCGTCAGCGTGTTCCACATCATGTTCTTCTGCCGGGGAGGAGGAGGACATGTCATGCACAGCAGAGGGTACGACCAGACACGTCATGTATAGATACAGCAGAGGGTGGGAGAAGACACATCATGCACGGGTACAGAGGGTGGGAGAAGACACGCCATGCACGGGTACACTGGGCAGGAACAGACAATTCATGCACGGATACAGAGGGCGTAGGGAGCCATATCACGTACGTAGGGAGAGGGGGTGAGGCCACACCATGTACACAGGTAGAGGGGGTGAGGCCCTCATCGTGTACACAGGTGGAAGTGAGTGAGGCCACACCATATACACAGGTAGAGGGGGTGAGGCCTCATCGTGTACACAGGTGGAAGTGAGTGAGGCCACACCATATACACAGGTAGAGGGGGTGAGGCCACACCATGTACACAGGTAGAGGGGGTGAGGCCACACCATATACACAGGTAGAGGGGGTGAGGCCACACCATATACATAGGTAGAGGGAGTGAGGATTTAGTTAACACGTTAAGCACGACGGTACGACCCATAAGCACGACGGTACGACCCTTATGCACAATGGTACAACCCTCAGGCACGACGGTACGACCCATAAGCACGACGGTACGACCCTTATGCACAATGGTACAACCCTCAGGCACGACGGTACGACCCATAAGCACGACGGTACGACCCTTAATCACGACGATACGACTCGTAAGCACCGTCCTGTATCATAATCAAAGTTAATGTGATTCACTGACCGTACACATTACTGAGTGGGTGCATGTGCTGCATTAAGTGGGTGCTTGTACTGCAGAGATTACTGAGTGGGTGCTTGTACTGCAGAGATTACTGAGTGGGTGCTTGTACTTGTACTGATCCCCGCATGTGTGTTGTCTACAGATTATTCTCATGAATGTGTTAGTAAACCCACCTTGCCCCCGGGGGCACCACCGGTACGGCTGTCCCCCGGGGGTATAACCAGTACTGCTATATCTCAGGGGTACCACAAGTACGGCTGTCCCCCAGGGGCACCACCAGTACGGCTGACCCCTGGGGACACCATCAGTACGGCTTGTCCCCAGGGGTACCACCAGTACGACTGGTGGCCCCCCGGGGACACCATCAGTACGGCTGTCCCCCCGGGGACACCATCAGTACGGCTTGTCCCCAGGGGTACCACCAGTACGACTGGTGGCCCCCCGGGGACACCATCAGTACGGCTTGTCCCCAGGGGTACCACCAGTACGACTGGTGGCCCCCCGGGGACACCATCAGTACGGCTTGTCCCCAGGGGTACCACCAGTACGACTGGTGGCCCCCCGGGGACACCATCAGTACGGCTTGTCCCCAGGGGTACCACCAGTACGACTGGTGGCCCCCCGGGGACACCATCAGTACGGCTTGTCCCCAGGGGTACCACCAGTACGACTGGTGGCCCCCCGGGGACACCATCAGTACGGCTTGTCCCCAGGGGTACCACCAGTACGACTGGTGGCCCCCCGGGGACACCATCAGTACGGCTTGTCCCCAGGGGTACCACCAGTACGACTGGTGGCCCCCCGGGGACACCATCAGTACGGCTTGTCCCCAGGGGTACCACCAGTACGACTGGTGGCCCCCCGGGGACACCATCAGTACGGCTTGTCCCCAGGGGTACCACCAGTACGACTGGTGGCCCCCCGGGGACACCATCAGTACGGCTTGTCCCCAGGGGTACCACCAGTACGACTGGTGGCCCCCCGGGGACACCATCAGTACGGCTTGTCCCCAGGGGTACCACCAGTACGACTGGTGGCCCCCCGGGGACACCATCAGTACGGCTTGTCCCCAGGGGTACCACCAGTACGACTGGTGGCCCCCCGGGGACACCATCAGTACGGCTTGTCCCCAGGGGTACCACCAGTACGACTGGTGGCCCCCCGGGGACACCATCAGTACGGCTTGTCCCCAGGGGTACCACCAGTACGACTGGTGGCCCCCCGGGGACACCATCAGTACGGCTTGTCCCCAGGGGTACCACCAGTACGACTGGTGGCCCCCCGGGGACACCATCAGTACGGCTTGTCCCCAGGGGTACCACCAGTACGACTGGTGGCCCCCCGGGGACACCATCAGTACGGCTTGTCCCCAGGGGTACCACCAGTACGACTGGTGGCCCCCCGGGGACACCATCAGTACGGCTTGTCCCCAGGGGTACCACCAGTACGACTGGTGGCCCCCCGGGGACACCATCAGTACGGCTTGTCCCCAGGGGTACCACCAGTACGACTGGTGGCCCCCCGGGGACACCATCAGTACGGCTTGTCCCCAGGGGTACCACCAGTACGACTGGTGGCCCCCCGGGGACACCATCAGTACGGCTTGTCCCCAGGGGTACCACCAGTACGACTGGTGGCCCCCCGGGGACACCATCAGTACGGCTTGTCCCCAGGGGTACCACCAGTACGACTGGTGGCCCCCCGGGGACACCATCAGTACGGCTTGTCCCCAGGGGTACCACCAGTACGACTGGTGGCCCCCCGGGGACACCATCAGTACGGCTTGTCCCCAGGGGTACCACCAGTACGACTGGTGGCCCCCCGGGGACACCATCAGTACGGCTTGTCCCCAGGGGTACCACCAGTACGACTGGTGGCCCCCCGGGGACACCATCAGTACGGCTGTCCCCCGGGGACACCATCAGTACGGCTTGTCCCCAGGGGTACCACCAGTACGACTGGTGGCCCCCCGGGGACACCATCAGTACGGCTTGTCCCCAGGGGTACCACCAGTACGACTGGTGGCCCCCCGGGGACACCATCAGTACGGCTTGTCCCCAGGGGTACCACCAGTACGACTGGTGGCCCCCCGGGGACACCATCAGTACGGCTTGTCCCCAGGGGTACCACCAGTACGACTGGTGGCCCCCCGGGGACACCATCAGTACGGCTTGTCCCCAGGGGTACCACCAGTACGACTGGTGGCCCCCCGGGGACACCATCAGTACGGCTTGTCCCCAGGGGTACCACCAGTACGACTGGTGGCCCCCCGGGGACACCATCAGTACGGCTTGTCCCCAGGGGTACCACCAGTACGACTGGTGGCCCCCCGGGGACACCATCAGTACGGCTTGTCCCCAGGGGTACCACCAGTACGACTGGTGGCCCCCCGGGGACACCATCAGTACGGCTTGTCCCCAGGGGTACCACCAGTACGACTGGTGGCCCCCCGGGGACACCATCAGTACGGCTTGTCCCCAGGGGTACCACCAGTACGACTGGTGGCCCCCCGGGGACACCATCAGTACGGCTTGTCCCCAGGGGTACCACCAGTACGACTGGTGGCCCCCCGGGGACACCATCAGTACGGCTTGTCCCCAGGGGTACCACCAGTACGACTGGTGGCCCCCCGGGGACACCATCAGTACGGCTTGTCCCCAGGGGTACCACCAGTACGACTGGTGGCCCCCCGGGGACACCATCAGTACGGCTTGTCCCCAGGGGTACCACCAGTACGACTGGTGGCCCCCCGGGGACACCATCAGTACGGCTTGTCCCCAGGGGTACCACCAGTACGACTGGTGGCCCCCCGGGGACACCATCAGTACGGCTTGTCCCCAGGGGTACCACCAGTACGACTGGTGGCCCCCCGGGGACACCATCAGTACGGCTTGTCCCCAGGGGTACCACCAGTACGACTGGTGGCCCCCCGGGGACACCATCAGTACGGCTTGTCCCCAGGGGTACCACCAGTACGACTGGTGGCCCCCCGGGGACACCATCAGTACGGCTTGTCCCCAGGGGTACCACCAGTACGACTGGTGGCCCCCCGGGGACACCATCAGTACGGCTTGTCCCCAGGGGTACCACCAGTACGACTGGTGGCCCCCCGGGGACACCATCAGTACGGCTTGTCCCCAGGGGTACCACCAGTACGACTGGTGGCCCCCCGGGGACACCATCAGTACGGCTTGTCCCCAGGGGTACCACCAGTACGACTGGTGGCCCCCCGGGGACACCATCAGTACGGCTTGTCCCCAGGGGTACCACCAGTACGACTGGTGGCCCCCCGGGGACACCATCAGTACGGCTTGTCCCCAGGGGTACCACCAGTACGACTGGTGGCCCCCCGGGGACACCATCAGTACGGCTTGTCCCCAGGGGTACCACCAGTACGACTGGTGGCCCCCCGGGGACACCATCAGTACGGCTTGTCCCCAGGGGTACCACCAGTACGACTGGTGGCCCCCCGGGGACACCATCAGTACGGCTTGTCCCCAGGGGTACCACCAGTACGACTGGTGGCCCCCCGGGGACACCATCAGTACGGCTTGTCCCCAGGGGTACCACCAGTACGACTGGTGGCCCCCCGGGGACACCATCAGTACGGCTTGTCCCCAGGGGTACCACCAGTACGACTGGTGGCCCCCCGGGGACACCATCAGTACGGCTTGTCCCCAGGGGTACCACCAGTACGACTGGTGGCCCCCCGGGGACACCATCAGTACGGCTTGTCCCCAGGGGTACCACCAGTACGACTGGTGGCCCCCCGGGGACACCATCAGTACGGCTTGTCCCCAGGGGTACCACCAGTACGACTGGTGGCCCCCCGGGGACACCATCAGTACGGCTTGTCCCCAGGGGTACCACCAGTACGACTGGTGGCCCCCCGGGGACACCATCAGTACGGCTTGTCCCCAGGGGTACCACCAGTACGACTGGTGGCCCCCCGGGGACACCATCAGTACGGCTTGTCCCCAGGGGTACCACCAGTACGACTGGTGGCCCCCCGGGGACACCATCAGTACGGCTTGTCCCCAGGGGTACCACCAGTACGACTGGTGGCCCCCCGGGGACACCATCAGTACGGCTTGTCCCCAGGGGTACCACCAGTACGACTGGTGGCCCCCCGGGGACACCATCAGTACGGCTTGTCCCCAGGGGTACCACCAGTACGACTGGTGGCCCCCCGGGGACACCATCAGTACGGCTGTCCCCCGGGGACACCATCAGTACGGCTTGTCCCCAGGGGTACCACCAGTACGACTGGTGGCCCCCCGGGGACACCATCAGTACGGCTTGTCCCCAGGGGTACCACCAGTACGACTGGTGGCCCCCCGGGGACACCATCAGTACGGCTTGTCCCCAGGGGTACCACCAGTACGACTGGTGGCCCCCCGGGGACACCATCAGTACGGCTTGTCCCCAGGGGTACCACCAGTACGACTGGTGGCCCCCCGGGGACACCATCAGTACGGCTTGTCCCCAGGGGTACCACCAGTACGACTGTGTGTTGGGGGGGTCGTTTCAGGTCACTTCAAACGACAATAGGCCGTTAATGGCCATGACAGATCAGCACAAGGGAAACTGATTTGTTACAGGTCAAGGTGTATTGGGTCATTACAGGTCAAGGTGTACTGAGTTATTACATTTCAGTTTAAAAGACACTTGATGCTACGGGTTAATAGGTCTTCTTAAGTTATAGGTGGTTATCAAAGGTCACTGGTAAGTCAGTGGCTGTTGCTACAAGCCAGCTAAAGTGAGTGTCAGTGAAGGTCAAAACATTGAACATAGGTCAACACACGTGAACATAGGTCAACACAGGTGAACAAAGGTCAAAAGAAGCAAAGAAAGATCAACACTGGTGAAAAACAAGGCCCCGACAGGTTGCTGAGTGTCACTACAAGTCATCGTAAGTCACCAAAGGTCATTACAGTTCGCCAGACATCACTACAGGTCATTATAATACGTCAAATATCACACAGGTCATCATAGTTCGCTAAATGGCACTTCAGGTCACAGATCGTCAAATGTCACTCTAGTTTCTCGTTGGTTATCAGTTACGAAAGGCGAATGAAGGTGAAATCAGGTCAGAAAAGGTCATTCCAGGTCAGAAAAGGTCAACCCAGGGCAGCATATAACGTTAAAAGTTTGCCCAAGTCATCGAAGTTTAGTTGAGGTCAGCAGAAGTTGGTAAGTGAAATCAGGTCAGGAAAGGTCATTCCAGGTCAGAAAAGGTCCACCCAGGTCAGAAAAGGTCAACCCAGGGCAGCATGTGACATTCAACTTTTTCCCGGGTCACCGAATCTTAGTTGAGGTCAGCAGAGGTTTGTCAAGACTGGTTTAGATCAGTATAGTTTGCGAAATGGTATTCTTGGTCAGGTCAGGTCAAGCCAGGTCATGAGGGGCTACTGCGTGTCGCCATGATAAAGTGCTCAGCTTCCCAGTTACTCACTGAACAAGAACTAGATGTCTCAGCATGTTACTCACCACCCAGGTACTCATGCGTTACTCACTGAGGACTCGGGTCATGTTGTGGTTGGGGCGGTCCAGCATCCCGTGGGGTGGCAGGCCGCTGCTCTGGGACTCCTTCTTATCAATGAGGGAAGCCCCAGGGGACATCATGAGGCTCGGACGACGTAGGCTGCCGAAGGGGCTGGGCCAGTAACCCTGGCTCCGGCTTGACCCCATCTGTGGCAAGGTCACAACAGGTCAAGGAAGGTGACGTCAATGTCTCCTGTAGATTTCTTCTCTCTCTCAAAAAGTTGTTGTGGCAAGATTTTTGTGGTTTGGAGGTAGATGACAATATTCCAGGGCAAACTGTGCTATACTATCTTGAATTTTTTTTTTTTGTATTGGATCAATGTATTTGTTAAGGCGGGATGGGGGATGATGGCGCCCTTAGCCGACCAGGAACGGCAGAAATGGCATCCAAGTGGTCGAGGAAGTGGGTAAGAAATGAGGAACCAGAGAACCTTACCTCGAGGTCCACCTGGGGGTCAGCACCGAGGTGCTGCTGCTGCTCCAGGTAATTCTCGTGGCTCCCAGCGCTCCTGCCGGTGTCCAGGGCGATGCGGCGGTCCTGGCCGGCGGCGATGGAGCCCTTGGAACGCGAGCGGGTCTTCGGGAAGAGCGAGAGGTTGTCGTACGTTCCTGAAACTCGCCTGAGGCTGGTCAGCAGCTCCGGGATGCGCGACGCTGCCTCGTAGTCGTCCGCCAAGAACATCATCTGCAAGTGTTGGTTGACACTAGTCTTTTATGGTGGCCAGATTGTGACGCTACTCTCTCTCTCTCTCTCTCTCTCTCTCTCTCTCTCTCTCTCTCTCTCTCTCTCTCTCTCTCTCTCTCTCTCTCTCTCTCTCTCTCTCTCTCTCTCTCTCTCTCTCCCCTAGTACGAGTTTCAGAGCCTCGGAGAGAGCAATTCCTCAAGTAATCTTTTCGTCTATTTTGACTAACTTATACTCCACGAGATATAGCAAATCTATAAGGTATATAGTACGTGTTTATGCGTTGACTCTATAACACCTGTCGGAATGTCTTTGTTATACGTTACAGTAACATTCTTTTTTATATCGACCACTGGGTCTATGTATGGTGCCCTCTTCCCCCTATCACACCCTCCCTCCTATCATGGGGAGGAGTTACATCCGTCTCCCGTCTGGAACCACAGGAAGACACGCAGAACCACACCGGGAAACGACGTAGAGTCGTTAATAGCAACGCTTCCCAGAGGGACGTGAAATGAGAGCAACAGCATCGTTCCTCAGAACCACAATACACAACATACCTTGGCGTCTTGGGACGACGGACGTATAAGGGCAGACCTCTCTCCATTTTGGCTCTCCCGCAGCACAGGTGAGGTCATGGGGTAGTCCGTGGTCGTCTCCAGGTAGTCCTGTTGGTCGTGGCCTTGCTGTAAAGTGGGTATCGTCTCGAACACGGTGGGGAGCGTGACGAAGAGTGTGTGGTAATCGTTGGCGCGCTGAGCCGTGCACGCCAGAGGGATACATAGGCACAACGAACTCAGTGCCTGCAGAGGATCCCAGAGTACGCGGTTAATGCCAATTTTATATATCCTTACAAACCAGTCAACAACACAGTCACCCCCTTTTTGATAAATTCCACTGCTACACCATCCAAACCCACCGCCTTGCCGGCTTTCATCTTCCGCAAAGCTTTCACTACCTCTTCTCTGTTTACCAAACCATTCTCCCTGACGCTCTCACTTTGCACACAACCTCGACCAAAACACCCTATATCTGCCGCTCTATCATCAAACACATTCAACAAACCTTCAAAATACTCATTCCATCTTCTCACATCACCACTTCTTGTTATTACCTCCCCATTAGCCCCCTTCACCGATGTTCCCATTTGTTCTCTTTCTCTTGTCTTACGCACTTTATTTACCTCCTTCCAAAACATCTTTTTATTATCCCTAAGATTTAATGATACTCTCTCAACCAAACTCTCATTTGCCCTCATTTTCACCTCTTCCACCTGAGTGAGTGTGTTAGCATCTTTGATGCACGAGACCGGGTTATAGTGATGGGTGATTTGAATGCAAAGGTGAGTAATGTGGCAGTTGAGGGAATAATTGGTGTACATGGGGTGTTCAGTGTTGTAAATGGAAATGGTGAAGAGCTTGTAGATTTGTGTGCTCAAAAGGGACTGGTGATTGGGAATACCTGGTTTAAAAAGAGATATATACATAAGTATACGTATGTAAATAGGAGAGATGGCCAGAGAGCGTTATTGGATACGTGTTAATTGACAGGCGTGTGAAAGAGACTTTTGGATGTTAATTTGCTGACAGGGGCAACTGGAGGGATGTCTGACCATTATCTTGTGGAGGAGAAGGTGAAGATTTGTAGAGGTTTTCGGAAAAGAAGAGAGAATGTTGGGGTGAAGAGAGTGGTGAGAGTAAGTGAGCTTGGAAAGGAGACTTGTGTGAGGAAGTACCAGGAGAGATTGCGTGCAGAATGTAAAAAGGTGAGAGCAAATGACGAAAGGAGAGTGGGGGAGGAATGGGATGTATTTATGGATGCAGTGATGGCTTGCGCAAAAGATGCTTGTGGCATTAGCAAGGTGGGAGGTGAGCAAATTAGAAAGGGTAGTGAGTGGTGGGATGAAGAAGTAAGGTTGTTAGTGAAAGAGGAGAGGGAGGCGTTTGGACGATTTTTGCAAGGAAGTAGTGCGAATGACTGGGAGATGTATAAAAGAAAGAGGCAGGAGGTCAAGAGAAAGGTGCAAGAGGTGAATATATATATATATATATATATATATATATATATATATATATATATATATATATATATATAAAGTTTCTAGATTGTCTTACCAGAAGAGTCTGAAGCATCCGGCATCTAGACACCTCCTGCCACCCGGGCCTCCCTGCTCTGCCCGACATACCGCTGCTGCTGGTGTAGGAAACGACTGACACCCACGTCTATGGCGTCTGGCAACAACTGAAACGGGAAAATACGTTTGTTTTCGTAAGTGGTGGGAGGCTGACGTTATCATCCATTCCTGTCGCTACCCCGCCCCACAGGAAACAGCATCACTATCCCCTGCTTCAGTGAGGTAGCGCCACGAAAACAGACAAAAAAGGCCACATTAGTTCACTCTGTCTCACATGCCCTGCTTCAGTCCATTGACAGCATGTCGACCTCGTCATACCACATCGTTCCAATTCACTCTATTCCTTGCACGCCTTTCACCCTCCTGCATGTTCAGGCCCCAATTGCTCAAAATCTTTTTCACTCCATCCTTACACCTCCAATTTGGTCTCCCACTTCTCGTTCCCTCCACCTCTGACACACATATCCTCTTTGTCAATCTTTCCTCACTCATTCTCTCCATGTGACCAAACCATTTCAATACACCCTCTTCTGCTCTCTCAACCACACTCTTTTTATTACTATACATCTCTCTTGCCCTTTCATTACTTACTCGATCAAACCACCTCACACCACATATTGTCCTCAAACATTTCATTTCCAACACATCCATCCTCCTCCGCACAACTCTATCTATAGCCCACACCTCGCAACCATATAACATTGTTGGAACCACTATTCCTTCAAACATACCCATTTTTGCTCTCCGAGATAACGTTCTCGCCTTCCACACATTCTTCAACGCTCCCAGAACCTTCGCCCCCCTCCCCCATCCTGTGACTCACTTCCGCTTCCATGGTTCCATCCGCTGCTAAATCCACTCCCAGATATCTAAAATACTTCACTTATTCCAGTTTTTCTCCATTCAGACTTAACTCCCAATTTACTTGTCCCTCAACCCTACTGAACCTAATAACCTTGCTCTTATTCACATTTACTCTCAGCTTTCTATTTTCACACACTTTACCAAACTCAAACTATATATATATATATATGTATATATATATATATATATATATATATATATATATATATATATATATATATATATATATATATATATATATATAAGAAAAGGTCACAATTGAGCGCATGATCAAGTATATTCCTATATGTCCACGGACAAATGAAACACGTTAAGTTCCAGTTCATAGCCTCTTAGCATATTTATTTGATGTATTGGATGATATTCATTTACCTGTTTGAAAGTCTGTTTGCACTGATAGAATCGTGTTTGATAGACTGTGTATTTAACTTAATGGAAAATATTATGTTCAAAAATTTCACCTGTACTAAGTAATCTTCATATGGAATTCTTTGAAACCAAGTTACTAAAGGATATCTTACCCTCTAATGCAATTTGATTTAGATATGTAGATGATATTATTTGTGCTTGGCTAACAAATGAAAATTTAAAAACATTTTTCGTTTTACTAAACAATTTAGTACCTTCCATCAAATTTACTATAGAAATTAGAAGTAATGGTATTATACCATTTTCAGGTTACATGGTCCATAGGGATGGAAACAAGTTTATGTTTAGCATATACAGAAAACCTACCAATGTATGCTCATATTCCCATTATGACTCATCTCAACATTACAGAGTTAAATTTTCATCATTCCAGACTGGGTTCCTTAGGAGATGACGTATTTGCAATCCAGAGTTTATTGATGATGAGTTTGAGAAGATATATTCTATTGGATCCAAGTTAAAGTACCCTAGGTCTTTCATCGATAAATTTCTTGAGTTGGCAAAGAAATCATTTTATAGAGTTAACCCAAACCTCCCCTTGACACCAAGAACCTTTTAGTTCTCCCTTTTAGTAATAATTTTACTTTATTTCACAAGTTGCTTAAATCCTTTAATGTAAATGTTGCCTTCAGCAACAACAATGCCATAAAGAATATCTTAATCAGGAACTCACCAGAAAGTTCTGCAGGATACATCCATAGAGTACCATATACACATTGTTATGTTTTATGTTGGGCAGACTGGTAAATATCTTTCTGTTAGACTTAAGCAACATGAATATAGTATAAGAACAAGACAAGAATCAAATGCCTTGTTTAATCATATTAAAAATTATGATCATTGTGTTGACTGGAGTAATACCATCTCAGTTATTAACTCTAACTCCATTACCACGCGAAATATCTTTGAATCTTCTATTATTGAGTACACTAAGAATTGTAACCTTAACATTAGTGAAGTTCTATACAAATTGGATAACTTTATTGTTGAGAGACTTTGTAAACAGTTCCTCTTCTTGTCCACATGATAAGTTCATGATACGCTTGTTGCCAGGCTTGAACGCACACGACCTCCATTTGGGTAGTGACCTCCATTTGGGTAGTTACTTGTTTACCAAATGGTGTCATAGCGACGCCTCTTCGTTGTATATCAAACATTTCTTTTTTTTTTTTATCTCCCCTGATGATGTGATCATTACACGAAAGTGCACTTGGGAACTTGTCGTGTTTCATTTCCCCGTGGACTCATAGGAGAGTGATTAAGTGTGGTCAAATGGCCGGGGGGTTTGACCTGGATAGCGATCGTCAGTCAGTACATATTATAAAGTGTTTCTGCCAAGTCCCTCAACTCGCGCCACCAAACACAAGATCAAGAAATAGCGTTCCTCGATCACGGTGTTACTGTTTCTTGTACTTCGTCTGTTCCCTGCGTTTCAGCCGGGGTGGCTTGTCTAACTGTACAAGATCTCCGTTCCAAGTGAACAAAGATTGACATTAAGAAAAGTAGAATAGTCGAGGATCTCCTTAATTTTATAATCGGTGACATCAATGAGAGTTAAATAAGCCCCCGGAGTGAGGTGTGCCTTCGTTCAATAGCCAGTCTGCATGAAAATTTGTACCTGCATCTGACGTACACGCTCTAGAATTCTCTTGCACACGCAAGCCAGAAATGGGAGCAACATTATCCACTCCGAGCAGTGAACTTCATGTTCAGTTGCCATGAGATGAAATGAGCGAAATTTGCTGAGTTATTTGTCTATATATATATGTGTGTGCATATGGATAGGATAGCTAAGCATGCTGCAACTGCGTTCGAAGCAGACACGGGAACCACTTGAATCTAAGCTTCTCAACGTAGGAATAATGAGGAAAACGACATTGTAATTATCCAGTTTTCTATTTCTAGACGGTATGCTAATTCTTTTTTGTACGGAGAAAAGAATTCGTTGGAACACTTAGATTATGGGACTACTTGAAAACGCTGAGGCCACATCAACGGAAGTCGGGCCACCATACCTCTTCATGCGAGTCGTTGGGACGTTATCATGTAATATATTTCCTACCCGGTTTGACGATAACCTTCATATTGAATCACCAAAGGCTTAAAGTAATTATCCCTCTGTTGAATGTAAGCAGACTTAAGTAATTATGTATTTAGATAGGCGCCATGGCTGGCTACGGCGATCATGAAAGAAAGAGGAGAAGTCAGGAAAGGTGGTGGGGTGACTTGTGTAAGGGCCCGCGAGCGTTGTCGTGGAAGGCAATTTGAACCAGGTTAGACTTAGCTGATTTGATGATGAGGCCTGGCTTTAGCAGTGACCTGGGAGAATGAGACTTGCCCAGGGCACACTAGCAGAGTGGAGGAGGATCTGTTGGTTAGGTAAGGGTAGATTAGGTTAGGTTAGGTTGGGTAAGGGTAGGTTAGGTTGAGTAAGGGTGGTTAGGTTAGGGTAGGTTAGTTTAGGTAAAGGTTAGATTAGGGTGGGTAAGGTTATGTTAGGTTGAGTAAGGTTAGATCAGGTTAGGTTAGATAAGGTTGCTTTAGTTTAGGTTAGGTTAGATTAGATTAAGTTAAGTTAGTTTAGATTAGGATGGGTAAGGTGTGTTTAGGTTGGGTTAAGATAGTACTTTTTGTGACCTAGTTCAAAGACATTACTACATTTTTGACGGCAGGTATAGCAGGACTGCCACGACATGTATAGTCAAACATAAAACTAACAATTGGACACGTTCGTATTTGCTTCTTGTGGATGTCACTGAGGAGTGCAGGGTAAGAGTTTACAGAAAATTTCGAAGCCGTTTCAACCCACTTACAGTCCACAGATAACTATTGAGCTGCTGTTCCTATATTACTGAAACTGCCTCGTTGGAGATATGTAGCAGTCTGTCCATGACTACCACCTTATTTACCACCAGGTTACCAGCAGGTGTGTACCTCCCGTCTACACCTGGGCAACCTAACATTAGCCATTTCTTTCTTACTGGAGCGCTTGTATTGGTTCATATAAAGCTAGTGGCAGTATCGTGGGCTACGAAATAATGGGAAAGTAAGTGTGCACGGCTACGCTTTTTAGAGGAAGTTCACATGAGTTTACCTGAGAAAGACATCAGGAGGCCTGGTTAGCGCACGAACTGTGTTGTCTGGTAGAAAAGAAAGTTTGCATAACAAAGAAATGTAATAACGTTCAACAATTATTTTACGCTGTCACCGAGTCTAGCCTTCCACTATTACCGTTATCGCTGTCGTGTATACACTATTTCTGGCCAGGATTTTTTTCCTTTTCTCAGAGTATACGTGAATTTGTAAAAATATTTGTCTTAACGGCTTTTAAAGGTATTTATATAGTCTTAGCTTTCACTACGTCTGACGGTAACTTATTCCGGTGCTCAACACACCAATAGGAAGAGAAGCTTTTATCCACGTCTGTACTACATCCTTTAGTTTTGCGTTTATTCCATTTGTCCTCGTAGCCGTATTTTCATGTATTTCGAAAAGATGTTCGTGATTAACTTTATCGAACCTTGCTCAGAATTTTAGATGCTTGGATTAAGTCGCCGCGAAGTCTGCGTTTTTTTTTTTTTTTTAAGGGAGAAGAGATCCAGTCTTTTTAACCTTTCTTTGTGTTACAGATTTTTAAGGGGTGGAATAAGTTTTGTCGCGCGTCTTTGTACTTGCTCTAATTCTTCCTTTTTCTCTCTCTCTTTTAAGTTTGGGGACCAAAATGTACTTCATATTAAGGGTGTGGTCTTACTAGAGAATTATAAAGTGTGAGAATGGTTTCTGGTGTCTTGTGATCTATGTTCGTGGCTATGAAGTCTAACATTTGGTTACCCTTTTTTTTTTTTTTTTACCTGCTGCTCGACACTATTCTTCTTCAGATTGTTGCTTATGTCAACTCCATTTACTTGAGAGTTTCCGAATAGTTTGTAGTCGTAACGTAAATTCTTAGTCTTCAAAGTGCATAACTTTACACTCGTTTACATTAGACTTCATTTGCCATTTGTCTGACCACTTTGCTAGTAAGGTAAGATTTTTTTAATCATTTCGCAGTCCCGCCTGTTTAAACCTCTTCCTCCAAACTTAGTATCGTCAGCAAATTGAGAGATCTTAGATAAGAGACCGAATTCTAGGTCATTCATGTATATCATGAAAAGAATTGGGCCTTGGACCGACCCCTGTAGCACACCACTCGTTACGTCTAGCCAATGTGAGGCTTCGCCGTTTAATACTTAAACACTGCTTTCTTCCGGTAAGCCAGTCTCTTATCCATGTACAGAGTTCTTCACCAATTCCGTGTGCTTTTGAGTTTATATCAAAGTCTCTTGTGAGGTACTTCATCGAAAGCCTTTTTGTAAATCAGATAATCTAAATCAGACGGTACTTTTTCGTCCCATTTCTTATCTAATGTTTTCTAAATTTGCTCGCCTGCAATCAGGGATCAAGAGTTTATCATATATTTCATAATCTAAATTTATTTCTAATCTAATCAAACTGTGGTCAATGTTTGACAAACTCTCGCTGACTTCGCAAGAATTGATTGTGTCGCTATTGAGGACAAGTTCAAGAATATTTTTATCTGTAGTTGGTTATTTAAGTAACTGCTCTAGAAAAGCGTCTTCGAAAATCAGTTTCGTTTGTCTCGTTCCCTCTCGGTCACCTGTTAACGTGTTGCAGTTTATGTTTGGACTGTTGAAGTCTCCTAACATTGTAACCTCTTTACTGTTTATTATAATTTTGATTTCACTGTATAACATCGTCGACTTCTTCTTGCTTAAGAGATCTGTATTTAACACCGAGACGTAGTTTACTTTTGAACTTGTCAGTAATGTCAATATAGAGTCATAAGTGTGTGTGTGTGTGTGTGTGTGTGTGTGTGTGTGTGTGTGTGCTCTCCTCATCTTAATTGCTCTTAGATTGTTCTCAACGTAGATCAGAATTCCACCCACCACCTACCCTGTACAAGCGATCTTTCGTAAATAGTTTATGTCCGGGTATTGCAAATTCTGCAATTTGTTTATTCTCGGAGTTTACCCACGTCTCTTGAGATTGCAGTGATGTTCAGTTTATCTGTGATGCTCAGGATATTTCTTCGCGTTTCGTAATGATGCTCCGGGCAATTGTGGATATCAAACTTAATATCCTTACAGTTGATTCCTGGTCTGTTTTATTCTACCTCAATTTTTTTTTTCTTTTACTCTGTCGATTACCACAGGCGTGAAGACAGGATGTGTCAATTCATTTCTTATTGATTTATTTACTTGTTTATAGGAAATGTGCAGAATAAGCGTTTCTTAAGCAAGCTCCAATATATATATATATATATATATATATATATATATATATATATATATATATATATATATATATATATATATATATTGGAGAGAGGGGCAAGGATGCAGTCTGTTGTGGGTGAGAGGGCTTGGAAAGTGTCAGTTGTTCTTCGCTGCTGATACAGCGCTGGTGGCTGATTCGAGTGAGAAACTGCAGAAGCTGGTGACTGAGTTTGGTAAAGTGTGTGAAAGAAGAAAGCTGAGAGGAAATGTGAATAAGAGCAAGGTTATTAGGTTCAGTGGGGTTAGGGGACAAGTAGATTTGGAGGTAAGTTTGAATGAAGAAAAACTGGAGGAAATGAAGGGTTTTAAATATCTGGGAGTGGATTTAGCAGCGGATGGAACGGGAATGAGTCACATGGTGGGGGAGGGGGCGAAGGTACTAGGAGCGTTGAAGAATGTGTGGAAGTCGAGAACATTATCTCGGAGAGCAAAAATGGGTATGTTTGAAGGAATAGTGGCTCCAACAATGTTGTATGGTTGCGAGGCATGAGCTATAGACAGGGTTGTGCGGAGGAGGGTGGATGTGTTGGAAATGAGATGTTTGAGGACAATATGTGGTTTGATGTGGTTTGTTCGAGTAAGTAATGAAAGGGTATGAGAGAGTTGTGGGAATAAAAAGAGTGTGGTTGAGAGAGCAGAAGAGGATGTATTGAAATGGTTTGTTCACATGGAGAGAATGAGTGAGGAAAGATTGACAAAGATGATATATGTGTCGGAGATGGAGGGAACGAGGAGAAGTGGGAGACCAAATTGGAGGTGGAAGGATAGAGTGAAAAAGATTTTGAGCGATCGGGGCTTGAACATACAGGAGGGTGAAAGGCGTGCAAGGAATAGAGTGAATTGGAACGATGTGGTATACCGGGGTCGACGTGCTGTCAATGGATTGAACCAGGGCAACTGACTCACTTTCCAAGCCCTCTGATCCACAACAGACTGCATACTTGCCCCTCTCTCCAAAACTCTTGCATTCACCTCCCTAACAACCCCATCCATAAACAAATTAAACAGCCATGGAGACATCACGCACCCCTGCACCTACGATCGCACCCTATTAGGGGCGATCATAGCCTAGCGGTAGCACTACCGCCTTTTGCACAGGGATCTCGTGTTCGATTCTGGCCGTTGGAGGTTTGTATGTTATATATATATATATATATATATATATATATATATATATATATATATATATATATATATATATATATATATCATAAGACATTTCTCTGTGAATTGTATGAAAGCACTTTTGTGCGCTTGACAACGAAATGAATCTTACAAAAACAAACCAAGACTGAAGCATGCGAGTCTTGTCTCGGAGGAGCGTCAGCGGCGGGAGGAACGCCTGGGTGACGCACCAGCACAGCCAAGCGAGGCTACATACAAACATCACCGCTGATTGTATCTTCTAAACTGAACTTTGACTTTCGTGTGATGTTATCTACACACACGGCAACATCTAATCTCTCGTTGTATCTCTTCTTGACGAGAGGTTGCGCTCCGAGTGATAATGATATCGTTCCGGTGAGACATTGAGGAGCGAGCAACGTGAGGTACGAGCCAAACAGAAGGGGGGAGGGAGGTGGTCTTGAGTGCTACAGTATTCAAGGTTCTTCTTCCCTATCCTACAACACGTAGTCAAGCATTGTCTCGTGTGGTTGTTTTCATCCACCAGGCCTGGGTGGCTGAAGGTCAGACCACCGCATCACTGACTACTATACGCACGTACTCATCCGCAACTTGAGACGTGACGTAAGACATGGCTACGTTCTTGAGACATGACTCGCATACTTAAGACGAACTTTAGACATGAATGCATACTTAAGACATGGTACGTACTTAAGACATGACTACACACTTAAGACATGACTGCATACTTAAGACATGACTACATACTTAAGACATGAATGCATACTTAAGACATGAATACGTACTTAAGACATGGCTACGTACTTAAGACATAACTGCATACTTAAGACATGACTACATACTTAAGACATGACTACATACTTAAGACATGACAACATGCTTAAGACATGACTACGTGCTAAGACATGACTACATACTTAAGAAATGACTGCATACTTAAGACATGAATGCATGCTTAAGACTCTTGCTCCTGTTTCTACGTGACTGTATGTATGTGACTGTCTGTATATGTTTGTATCCGTGAACGTATGTGTGCGTGGGGTTGTCAGCAGGATGTGTGTATAATGTGTAAGTAATTGCAGGTGAGCGTATGTGCTTCTCAGCGCGTATGGGTGTGTCTGTCTGTCCCTGTGTGTGAGAGAGTAGATATAGAGCAGGAGGCTTACCCTACATCTTCTACACCAGCAGCACCTAGAAAGGCGGCCATCCGCGCCCCCTGCCTGGGCGTGTCGCCTCCAGTCCTGAGCATTACGGGCCACGCAAGACTTCGCGCCTCCCTCGCCCTCCCCAGCATGAGATCCGACCCTCCGCGTCTTCGGACCTATGTAGCAGGTCTCTTTCCTTCCACTCTCATCATAATGCGAGTGATCACAGTGGTGCTCGTGATCAAATGTATGTCAAAAAAAAAAAAAAAACACAGGAGAATGAAACACGATAATTTCCCAGGATCACATCGTCAGGGGAGATACAAGAATGAGATAGAACACGTACACCAGTCAGTTGATACCCAAGGAAGAGACGTAGCTAAGACGCCGTTGGTAAACGAGCGTTACCAGATGGTGGTGTTCGGGTTGGTGGTGTTCGAGTATGGCATTATACTTGTCATAAAATCATATTGTCATTATATGGACAAAAAAGGGAACTTACACATTTTGCCTACGACAAAGCTGTCTAGTTTGTATAGACCTTCAATGATATATATATATATATATATATATATATATATATATATATATATATATATATATATATATATATATATATATGTCTTTCCACATCCAGGCCCCACAGAACTTTCCATGGTTTACCCTAGACGCTTCACATGCCCTGGTTCAATCCAGTGACAGCACGTCGACCCCGGTATACCAAATCGTTCCAATTCACTCTATTCCTTGCACGCGATTCACCCTCTTGCATGTTCAGGCCCCGAGCACAAAATCTTTAAACCTAATAACCTTGTTTTTATTCATATTTACTCTCAGCTTTCTTCTTTCACACAATTTACCAAACTCAGTCACCAGCTTCTGCAGTTTCTCACCCGAATCAGCCACCAGCGTTGTATCATCAGCGAACAACAACTGACTCACTTCCCAAGCTCTCTCATCCACAACAGACTGCATACTTGCCCCACTTTCCAAAACTCTTGCATTCACCTCCCTAACAACCCCATCCATAAACAAATTAAACAACCATGGAGACATCACGCACCCCTGCCGCAAACCAACATTCACTGAAAAACCAATCACTTTCCTCTCTTCCTACTCGTACACATGCCTTACATCCTCGATAAAAACTTTTCATTGCTTCTAACAACTTGCCTCCCACACCATATATTCTTGATACCTTCCACAGTGAACCTCTATCAACTCTATCATATGCCTTCTCCAGGTCCATAAATGCTACATACAAATCCATTTGCTTTTCTAAGTATTTCTCACATACATTCTGCAAAGCAAACATCTGATCCACACATCCTCTACCACTTCTGAAACCACACTGCTCTTCCCCAATCTGATGCTCTGTACATGCCTTCACCCTCTCAGTCCATACCCTCCCATATAATTTCCCAGGAATATAACAAACTTATACCTGTGTAATTTGAGCACTCACTTTTATCCCCTTTGCCCTTGTACAATGGCACTATGCAAGCATTCCACCAATCCTCAGGCACCTCACCATGAATCATATATACATTAAATAACTTTACTAACCAGTCAACAATACAGTCACCCCCTTTTTTAATAAATTCCACTGCAATACCATCCAAACCCGCTGCCTTGCCGGCTTTCATCTTCCGCAAAGCTTTTACTACCTCTTCTCTGTTTGCCAAATCATTCTCCCTAACCCTTTCACTTTGCACACCACCTCGACCAAAACACCCTATATCCTCCACTCTCTCATCAAACACATTCAACAAACCTTCAAAATACTCATTCCATCTCCTTCTCACATCACCACTACTTTTTATCACCTCCCCATTAGCCTCCTTCACTGATGTTCCCATTTTTTCCCTTGTCCGACGCACTTTATTTACCTCCTTCCAAAACATCTTTTTATTCTCCCTAAAATTTAATGATACTCTCTTACCCCAACTCTCATTTGCCCTCTTTTTCACCTCTTGCACCTTTTTCTTGACCTCCTGCCTCTTTCTTTTATACATCTCCCAGTCATTTGCATTATTTCCTTGCTAAAATCGTCCAAATGCCTCTCTCTTCTCTTTCATTGATAATCTTATTTCTTCATCCCACCACTCACATCCCTTTCTAATCTTTCCACCTCCCATGCTTCTCATGCCACAAGCATCTTTTGCGCAAGCCATCACTGCTTCCCTAAATACATCCCATTCCTCCCCCACTCCCCTTACCTCCTTTATTCTCACCTTGTTCCATTCTGTACTCAGTCTCTCTTGGTACTTCCTCACACAAGTCTCCTTTCCAAGCTCACTTACTCTCACCACTCTCTTCTCTCCAACATTCTCTCTTCTTTTCTGAAAACCTCTACAAATCTTCACCTTCACCTCCACAAGATAATGCTCAGACATCCCTCCAGTTGCATCTCTCAGCACATTAACATCCAAAAGTCTCGCGCGCCTATCAATTAACACGTAATCCAATAACGCTCTCTGGCCATCTTTCCAACTTACATACGTATACTTATGTATATCTCTCTTTTTAAACCAGGCATTCCCAATCACCAGTCCTTTTTCAGTACATAAATCTACAAGCTCTTCACCATTTCCATTTACAACAATGAACACCCCATGTACACCAATTATTCCCTCAACGGCCACATTACTCACCTTTGCATTCAAATCACCCATCACTATAACCCGGTATCGTGCATCAAAATTGCTAACATACTTACTTAGCTGCTCCCAAAACACTTGCTTCTCATGATCTTTCTTCTCATGCATAGGTGCATATGCACCAATAATCACCCATCTCTCTCCATCCACTTTCAGTTTTACCCATATCAATCTAGAGTTTACTTTCTTACACTCGATCACATACTCCCACCACTTCTATTTCAGGAGTAGTGTTACTCCTTCCCTTGCTCTTGTCCTCTCACTAACCCCTGACTTTACTCCCAAGACATTCCCAAACCACTCTTCCCCTTTACCCTTGAGCTTCGTTTCACTCAGAGCCACAACATCCAGGTTCCTTTCCTCAAACATACAACCTATCTCTCCTTTTTTCTCATCATGGTTACATCCACACACATTTAGACACCCCAGTCTGAGCCTTCGAGGAGGATGAGCACTCCCCGCGTGACTCCTTCTTTTGTTTCCCCTTTTAGAAAGTTAAAATACAAGGAGGGGAGGGTTTCTGGCCCCCTCTCCCGTTCCCTTTAGTCGCCTTCTACGACACGTGAGGAATGCGCTCACCCAGAATCGTGGGAAACGGGAATTCTCATAATGATAGTGGCACCCGTGGGGCGTCATTGAAGCGATCACGCAATATTCCATGCTCACTTACGCTCTCAAGTGCTGCGAAAAAATATTCCGACTTCCTTTGCAGGCAAAATATTTCTAACCTTTGAAATTTACGGTAATGACGCTTAAAGATGATTAGGACGAAGCCCTATTGCTCCATGTATGGGGAGACCCATATATTTTTTTTTTTTTTTTTTTTTTATACTTTGTCGCTGTCTCCCGCGTTTGCGAGGTAGCGCAAGGAAACAGACGAAAGAAATGGCCCAACCCCCCCCATACACATGTACATACACACGTCCACACACGCAAATATACATACCTACACAGCTTTCCATGGTTTACCCCGGACGCTTCACATGCCTTGATTCAATCCACTGACAGCACGTCAACCCCTGTATACCACATCGCTCCAATTCACTCTATTCCTTGCCCTCCTTTCACCCTCCTGCATGTTCAGGCCCCGATCACACAAAATCCTTTTCACTCCATCTTTCCACCTCCAATTTGGTCTCCCTCTTCTCCTCGTTCCCTCCACCTCCGACACATATATCCTCTTGGTCAATCTTTCCTCACTCATTCTCTCCATGTGCCCAAACCATTTCAAAACACCCTATATATATATATATATATATATATATATATATATATATATATATATATATATATATATATATATATATATATATATATATGTATATTATCATTATTATTATTATAATACTCACCCGCCGTCTCCCGCGTTAGCGAGGTAGTGCAAGGAAGCAGACGAGGAATATAGCCCAACCCACCCACACACACACGCATATATATAAACGCCCTCACACGCACATATACATACATATACATTTCAACGTATACATACATATACATACACAGATATATACATATATACACATGTACATATCCATACTTGCTGCCCTCATCCATTTTCGTCGCCACCCCGCCACACTCGAAATAACATTCCCCCTGCCATATATATATATATATATATATATATATATATATATATATATATATATATATATATATATATATATATATATATATATATATATATATATATTGCAGTAGGTCACAGTGGTGCGCTATGTCATGTGATAACTTAGATTTCAGTTTTCTTGCAATAATGAAGAGATTTTTCTTCAATTTCTTCAGTAATGATAGTGTTCGTTATGATAAACATTACCTAACTTTACGCTCACCACCACAATGCTGTGGCGGGTGTTCGTAGCACATGTGTGACGTTACACATGCGCAGGCTGTACACAAATTCGCCCAGACTAAGCTGGTTTACAGGCTCTTATTAATGACAAGCTGTTCTCGTGTGTAGCCTACCATGACTGGCACAGGATGGATGTGGGTGCTCAGAGTGCCATTACTAGCACAGGTTGCATGTGGGTGCTCAGAGTGCCATTACTGGCACAGGTTGCATGCGGGTGCTCAGAGTGCCATTACTGGCACAGGTTGCCTGCGGGTGCTCAGAGTGCCATTACTGGCACAGGTTGCATGTGGGTGCTCAGAGTGCCATTACTGGCACAGGTTGCATGTGGGTGCTCAGAGTGCCATTACTGGCACAGGTTGCAGGTGGGTGCTCAGAGTGCCATTATTGGCACAGGTTGCATGTGGGTGCTCAGAGTGCCATTACTGGCACAGGTTGCATGTGGGTGCTCAGAGTGCCATTATTGGCACAGGTTGCATGTGGGTGCTCAGGGTGCCATTACTGGCACAGGTTGCATGTGGGTGCTCAGAGTGCTATTATTGGCACAGGTTGCATGTGGGTGCTCAGAGTGCCATTACTGGCACAGGTTGCATGTGGGTGCTCAGAGTGCCATTATTGGCACAGGTTGCATGTGGGTGCTCAGAGTGCCATTACTGGCACAGGTTGCATGTGGGTGCTCAGAGTGCCATTACTGGCACAGGTTGCATGCGGGTGCTCAGAGTGCCATTACTGGCACAGGTTGCATGCGGGTGCTCATAGTGCCATTACTGGCACAGGTTGCCTGCGGGTGCTCAGAGTGCCATTACTGGCACAGGTTGCATGTGGGTGCTCAGAGTGCCATTACTGGCACAGGTTGCATGTGGGTGCTCAGAGTGCCATTACTGGCACAGGTTGCATGTGGGTGCTCAGAGTGCCATTATTGGCACAGGTTGCATGTGGGTGCTCAGAGTGCCATTATTGGCACAGGTTGCATGTGGGTGCTCAGAGTGCCATTATTGGCACAGCTTGCATGTGGGTGCTCAGAGTGCCATTACTGGCACAGGTTGCATGTGGGTGCTCAGAGTGCCATTATTGGCACAGGTTGCATGTGGGTGCTCAGAGTGCCATTATTGGCACAGGTTGCATGTATGCGCTCAGAGTGCCATTATTGGCACAGGTTGCATGTGGGTGCTCAGAGTGCCATTACTGGCACAGGTTGCATGTGGGTGCTCAGAGTGCCATTATTGGCACAGGTTGCATGTGGGTGCTCAGGGTGCCATTACTGGCACAGGTTGCATGTGGGTGCTCAGGGTGCCATTACTGGCACAGGTTGCATGTTGGTGCTCAGGGTGCCATTACTGGCACAGGTTGCATGTGGGTGCTTAGGGTGCCAGTACTGGCACAGAGTAGCCCGTGTATGTACTGTATTGGGCTCTCAGGTGTGTGTGTGTAAAATGTAATGAATTATATCCAAATAATTTAAGTTTATCATTTCTTGTAGTCAAAACTTTGTATCAATTGTCAAACATTTGTAAGCCGGTCAATATGGAGTATGTAAATACGATAGTTTTTCGTGTTACACTGCTTAAGATTAGTAGGGGACAAATTCTTTTTAAAATTTCTATTTGTTCTTAATAAATTTATGAAAAAAAAAGGTGATAAACGAACGGTGCTGGTGGTTGTCAAGTTTCCCTCCTTGGCGCAGATTACTCTTTTTCTCTGGCTCACTTACACGTAAGTTGCTAGCATTCACTCCACTAAACACAGTTTCTCCACCGTGAACATAACACTCGACAATACGTAGTTCACATGGCTCTATATTCGTAATTCTAAATTCTCCTGCAGGTGGCGCTGATAGCAACATCTCGTTGGTAAAGAAGGTTCAAAATGATCAAGTCACGGTGCGTTATTATATTCACTTTCCGCACTGTTCAAATGGGTAGTCACACACACACACACACACACACACACACACACACACACACACACACAGTTTGTTTTGCCGATATAAACATGAATATCGGTAATTGAACGAGGTTGGGACTTACAAGTGTATGATTCCAACCCGTCTAAGACATTCATTCCATAAACTGTCTGAAATACGTGCTGAAATTCAAGGATATAGATCATATCATGTGTCGCGCCTGAAGCTTGAATCAGGTACTTAACTAGTTCTCTCTCTCTCTCTCTCTCTCTCTCTCTCTCTCTCTCTCTCTCTCTCTCTCTCTCTCTCTCTCTCTCTTACCACATCTTGACCGCGCATCCTGCAGCACTTGAGATCACCTTGTTATCATTTAGGAGAGTCAAAAATTACGGTGTATCACTCACCTCTCCTTGCGGTAATTGCACCAATACCACATCCGACGGAGACTCAATCAAACCAGTCGTCTCTTTGTGTAGATAACGCGAGAGGTAATCACTCAGTCCTCGATCGTCTGGACACACTTCCGAAACAAAAGTTTTACTAGGTCTCAGAAACTATCATGTTTTGCCATACATGATCATCCCACCGGACCAAACTTCCTCCGTTGTAATTGACTTTTTTCCAGGTAAGAGTCGCTCTTCGAATGTTCCTTATTGCGTTAACTGAGACGTACGTCAGGATAACATCTCGGTCTCCCCAAGATGGATGGCTTCGATGCTTCACTATAACTTCCGGGGCACCACCCAACCAGCTAGGCTAGGCTAGGCAGTCAGCCAACCCGCCTCCTCCCCTCCGCCGTTGTCGTCAACGATGCTGGAGGTAACTTACAGACGCCACACACGATCGTAAGTTAGGCTTTCTTTTTGGCTCATCTGGATATTCAGCGTACAGCTGAGCCCGTCCCTGGGACTTCTAGAGACGCAGTCACAGATGTCCAGGAATATGGCAGCAGCAGGAGGAGGAGGAGCAGCAGAAGCGTAGCTGACACAGGAGAGTTCACCCGGGAAGTGCAGCCGAGTGCAGCCAAGCACCCGCTTTTCAAGGTGTACCACGCCCGTACAATAAGGCGGGGAAACTGGGTTGTCTCGTTAATAATACGTCGAATTGTACCAGATTCATCAAGTGTCAGACCCTGATGTCAATGTAATCGTGGCCTCTGCGTACGTAAATATAGTGTGAAAGGGTAAGCGGTTTGAACATTCATTCACCCAGCAATTACGTACTACATTTTCCCCACAACTGAAGCCGTGCAGGGTGAAGATTAACGGCAGTGTACTTCCTCCATCAACCACATAATTTGTGAACGAAGTGAGGATTAAAGATTAATAAATGAGAAATGAAATACGGCATTCCAAGGTTGGGGTTTTTATTGGTGTTAATAACATTCGAACAAGATTAGATGATTTTGGAAATATTGTTTACGTCTTTAGGGAGAACAGGCCAGGAGAGGATACATTGATATTCCACGGAAAAATTCAAGTATACATATCAAACTTGTCAACGTATTATGATTGCTGTGTGGAGATGAATATTGTTACTGCTTTCTTTTTATTCTTAACGTATAAGATATTGCGCCATATCTTCATTTAGTTGCCGGTTGACTTGATTTTTGGTAGATATGTGCCTTGTTCAACCATTTCATGCAGACATTTTCTGAAGGACTGAATGCCAAGAACACAGATTCTGGGTTGTTAAACGGTCCTCATCAACAAGCGAGGATCTATTGACAGTTGCCTTCCAGAACACCCCCCCCCCCCCCCTTCATCCCTATGTTTTCATCTAGTTTTGATGACTGTAACCGGAGCATCATCTTTAAGCTGGTCCTGATGAGTGCCGGTGCAAAGATATCTGAGGTGCGTAAACAAGGAGACACTGTCATCGCTTGCGTTCGTGACTCTCTCTTCAAGGCACGATGGCAGGGAAGAATATGGTACGTTAACTTGAAGTCTTGAGTACGATATCTGTTCCCTTACCACAAATATGACACATGATTCGTAACAAAATTCCTTTGTTTCAAAGTTTTTCTTTTCTTTTTTTACGTTGGAGGCCCCAACATCAAGGCTGGGCCTAAACTGAAATATGGAGAGGTTAACGAAAGGGGAAAAAAAGACGAGACAAGGGAAAGAATTTACGAAATTTGGAGGAAGTGAAAAAGCTGTCCTTTTAACATGTAAAGACATGTGAATGCAGAGAGTTCCAAAGCTTCGAGGTGTAGGGAAAGAAACAGTTATCAAAACGGCCCACCCTTGAGTTGCCAACGACCACACAGTAATCTTGTGACGCAGCAGCTTGCTTAGTATCTGCGATCGTGGCATACATGCAGACTGTTCTCAGGAACGAAGACCAAAGTAATACCTATAGAAGAGGGGAAAGTGAACAAACATTGCGGCATAGGACAAGGGGATCAAGTTTAGAAATTAGCCTGGGACAGTTTATAAGTCGGACCACTGGACCACTTTCGACTTACCTCTGTCAAGTAAGGATACAGAGCTAGAACCATCCCAGATGTGGGAGCAGTACTCTGTACAAGGACGAATTAATCTTCGTATAAACGAAATAACTCTTTGAAGGAAAAGAAATTTCGACATCTAAACAGGACACCCAGTTTCTTAGAGGCAGACTTAGCTACTTCCTGTAACGTGGGGGTTTCCAAGAAAGTGGATGTCACAGTAATACCAAGTATGTTCATTGAGTCAAGAGCTGGAAGTACAGAATAGTCAAAGTTGTAGGGAATTTTTCATAGAGAGATGGGTAAAAACTGGGTCTTGGAGACATTAACCTTAACCAGATTTCGTCTACCCTACTCAGATATCTTGTCCAAGTCTGGGTTTATTGAGGAAGCTGTGTCAAGACGAGATGCAGATCGAGTGAGAGAAGGAGCAGAACTGAAGGATGTAGATGAATGCTGTGTTGAGTCGTCAGTGTATGAGAGTGCACTGGACTATTTGTGGAGGAGAGGAAATCTCTGAAAAAATGGAGAAAAGGTGTAGGGGACAGGACAGAACCTTGAGGGACACTGTTATGGATGGAGGAAGTGTGGAGGCTGATCTATCAACGTCCACTGTGATAGATCGACCAGAGAGGAAGCTCGATATGAGGTATTTACTATATCCATTTGTGCCTAATCACTATGCTGTCATGTGTGAATTCCGTATACTGAAAATTCATAGCCATATCCTACGTAAAATATGTTGTTGTACATAACTCGTCTACCTGTGGAACGAAATGACTGGGACTAGACCAGCCGACCCCATGAGAGACAGTGTAACGATGACACACTGAACAGAATACAGCTGTGTGCTAAACAAAGCCTGTCAGGAAGGGCGAGACTGCAAAGTCATAATGAAAAGATCTTTCACGGTCCGCACAGACACTGTCAAACATACGAATCATTGGGAGGGCCCAACACAATGAGGCTGTTCCTCACTGGAAGATGGACGGAGGGGATGTATGTTATAATTTACCATCGGATAATATTGTAAGTCATTATTCTCAATGTGAATTGAATTGATTCCCTATGTAGATGATAGGCATGGGAGACTCTGTACTGCATTGCTGCTAATATCAAAGAGAGGATCATGATGAATCCAATGTTGTTAACGTTGATATATGGAAGGCATTTGTCTGGGTGTGGCACTGGGGTCTTCTCCTCTGTGTTCCCCTCCTCTGGCTTCCCTCCCGTCCTCACACGTCCAACTTCCTCTGTGACCAGACTGTTTCCGTGATCATGGATGGAGCACCCAACTTTGGACAGGTTTTCCAGTGGGAGGGTCACAAACTAAAGGATCTTATGCTTCTAATGTATTGCCCTAAAACACAATTTCTTCATATTCCCCGTTGTAAAAACCCCCCACAACTTTCCAATCCCTTCTGATGGCTACGTAATTCCACAAGTCAGCCCACATTATCTAGGGAACTTAAAACAAAATCCTAAGAAGTAAAAGAGTTCTGTTCACATGCAGAAAATTCGTTTCTTCTGAGGAGTTCCAGTTATAGAAAAACCGATTCACCTTTAGACAGAGTACCGCTCTCACGTCCTGACAGAGTCGAGGGTAAAGCATTCCATCTTTTGAGTCCTTGCAAGTCTGACCTGAGAAATTAACCCACTTGTCCTTCCCGGCAGTGTTGGTTCCCTTCCTCCTCATCTACCGTTATTACTGTGGATTCTGCCTCCGTCAACTGGGTACTCGCATCCCTCCCTCACCACTCTGCTAGCTCCTGTGTCCCTCGATCAGTGTCGGGCCGTCGGCGACTCAAAGGTGGACCAGTGCGATGGGAGTCAGTCAGCTCCTCCTGCCGTAATAGTTTGGTGTGTGTGTGTGTGTGTGTGTGTGTGTCTGCACGTGTGTAACTGTAGCACTATGTGTGTGTGTGGAAGTGTCAAGCGTCGACGATCATTTCTGACGGGCCTATTTTTCCTCCTACCTGGGAAAAATATAGACGAATTGTTATGTGAGATCTAAAAAGGACACCTGCCACCCAGCCTGACTGTGACTCTCAGGTAGGCAGGATCACATGGGTTATTTTGGGTGTAGCCTCTCGACGGTGACGAACAGTAAAGCCATCAAGGTAAGTCATCACCATCACTTCGGAACACATGAACGTCATTCAGATGTTCGAGACATCTCGAACACCATCTGACCCTCTGTGTACACACAGCTCCTCCGCCTACATGATCGCCTTAATCCATCCTTTTATTAACGTGCGACACTGGTTGACTTCGACGATTCCTTGAACCACACTAAAAGGGAGTTCAGATTCACTCACTTCGTGGTTCTTACTCAATGATGACAGCTTTAGAAAATGGGAATCATGAACCAAAAATATCTGTGATGCATCATGCCATCAAATCTAGAATGTCTATAGCTCACGTTAAGAATGTTTTCCCGTGGTCTTACGTATGATACCAAGTCTTCTTCTCCAGGTAGGCAGCTGACATTTGTTTTGAACGAAGCAAGAAGTCGACAAGTCTAACATCCGACGACCAAGACACACTTCTGATCTCTGCCAGGTGACAGGTAAAAATGTTCTTAGATCTATGATAAAAGAGAATCGTATTATATTTTGATGTGGACACACACTGAGGCCTCTTGACCATACTGAAACGAAAGAATATATGAATGTATGTCACCATTGAAGGACAAGCTGTTTTCATTAACAGTTTCTTTCCCTACACCTCGTAACTTTGGAACTTTTTTACACTCTCATGTTTTTCCCAGTAACTCTGACGTGGTACATTATAAAGGACAGGTTTTTTGCACTTTCTCCAAAATTCGTAAATACTTTCCCCTTCTCTCTTCTTTTTCCCCTTTTCGTTAACCTCTCTATAACTCAGTTAAGGCCCAGCCTTGATGGGGACTTCAGTCCTTGACTAGAGCTTCTAAAGAGAAGAAAAAGAAAGAAAGAAAGAGAGAGAATATGCACCTTTAGACAGGGGGGTGGTGGGGAATATTGAGCCATGAGCGAGAAGTAGTGGTTTTCGACGCTAGACAAGTCAAGCAAAGACCATAAAAAGTCAGGAACTTGGATAAGTTCTGCTTCCCCAAGCGGGCGAGGAGGGCGTGGCTGTGGCTCACACTTACCGTATGCTTCCGACTGACACCATCGCCGCTACATTCCGCCAGCAGACGACGCACAACAACGGTCATCGATGCGTATAGTGCGTCCGCTTGCTTCATGCGTCCATCTAACCCCCCCCCCCTCATCCCTCTCCATACCGTATGGGCCACATAGCAACTGTGACGTATTCATGAACTGCCTCAGTACTTGGTGTTTATATGATACGCTAGAGCTGGTAGTGCAATATCTTATTGACCCTACCTAAAGTGATTACGAAGAAACTGGTGAGTGATATATATATATATATATATATATATATATATATATATATATATATATATATATATATATATATATATATATATATATATATATATAATTTTTTTTTTCTTTCAAACTATTCGCCATTTCCCGCATTAGCGAGGTATATATTATCCCTGGGGATAGGGGAGAAAGAATACTTCCCACGTATTCCCTACGTGTCGTACAAGGCGACTAAAAGGGGAGGGAGTATATGGCATGGGAGGTAAGTTGCTGGAAGCAGTGAAAAGTTTTTACCAAGGATGTAAGGCTTGTGTACGAGTAGGACAGAGAGGAAAGTGATCGGTTCCCGGTGAAGGTCGTTCTTCGGCAGGGGTGTGTGATGTCTCCATGGTTGTTTAATTTGATTGTGGATGGTGTGGTTAGGGAGGTAAATGCAAGAGTTTTGGAGAGAGGGGCGAGTATGCAGTCTGTTGTGGATGACAGAGCTTGGAAAGTGAGTCAGTTGCTGTTCGCCGATGATACAGCTCTAGTGGCTGATGCGAGTGAGAAACTGCAGGAGTTGATGAATGAGTTTGGTAAGTGTGTGAAAGGAAAAACTTGAGAGTAAATGTAAATAAGAGCAAGGTTATTATGTTCAGTAAGGTTGAGGGACAAGTTAACTGGGATGTAAGTTCGTATGAAGAAAAACTGGAGGAAGGGAAGTGCTTTAGATATCTGAGAGTGGACTTAGCAACGAATGGAACCATGGAAGCGGAAGTGAGTCATAGGGTGAGGGAGGGGGGCGAAGGTCCTGGGAGCGATGAAGAATGTGTGGAGGGAGAGAACGTTGTCTCGGAGAGCAAAAATTGGTATGTTTGAGGGAATATTGGTTCCAACAATGTTATATGGTTGCGAGGCATGGGCTGTAGATAAGGTTTACGGAGGAGGGTAAATGTGTTAGAAAATAAATGTTTGAGAACAATATGTGGTGTGAGGTGGTTTGATCGAGTAAGTAATGAAAGGGGAAGAGAGATGTGTGAAAATAAAAAGTGTGTTTGAGAGAGCAGAAGAGGGTGTTTTGAAATGGTTTGGTCACATGGAGAGAATGAGTGAGGAAAGATTGACAAAGAGGACATGTGTCAGAGGTGAAGGGAACAAGGAGAAGCAGGAGACCAAATTGTAGGTGGAAGGATAGAGTGAAAAAGATTTTGAGCGATTTGGGGCTGAAAATACAGGAGGATGAAAGGCGTGCAAATACAGAGTGAATTTGAGCGTTGTGGTATACCGGGGTCGACGTGCTGTCACTGGACTGATCCAGGGCATGTGAAACGTCTAGGGTAAATGAATGAAAGGTCTGTGGGGCCTGGATGTGGAAAGGGAGCTGTGGTTTCGGTGCATTACACGACAGCTAGAGACTGAGTGTGAACGCATGTGGCCTTTTTTGTCTGTTTTCCTGGCGCTACCACGCTGAAGCAGAGGGTAACGATGCTGTTTCCTGTGGGCGGGGTGGCGCCAGGAATGGATGAAGGCAAGCAAGTGTGAATATGCACATGTATGTATATGTATATGCCTGTGTATGTGTATGTATATGTATATGTTAATATGTATATGTATGTATATGTGCATATATGAGCGTTTATATATATATATATATATATATATATATATATATATATATATATATATATATATATATATATATATATGAGTGGATGGGCCATTCTTCGTCTTCACCATTTCCATTCACAACACTGAACACCCATGTACACCGATGAAACCCTCAACTGTCACATTACTCACCTTTGCATTCAAATCACCCATCACTATAACCCGGTCTCGTGCATCAAAGTTGCTAACACTCACTCAGCTGCTCCCAAAACACTTGCCTCTCATGATCTTTCTTCTCATGCCCAGGAGCATAGGTACCAATAATCACCCATCTCTCTCCATCCACTTTCAGTTTTACCCATATCAATCTAGAGTTTACTCTCTTACACTCTATCACATACTCCCACAACTCCTGTTTCAGCAGTAGTGCTACTCCTTCCCTTGCTCTTGTCCTCTCACCAACCCATGAATTTACTCCCAAAACATTCCTAAACCACTCTTCCCTTTACCCTTGAGCTTCGCTTCACTCAGAGCCAAAACATCCAGGTTCCTTTCCTCAAACATACGACCTATCTCTCCTTTTTTCTCATCTTTGTTACATCCACACACATTTAGACACCTCACTCTGAGCCTTCGAGGAGGATGAGCACTCCCCGCATGACTCCTTCCGTTTCCCCTTTTAGAAAGTTTATATATATATATATATATATATATATATATATATATATATATATATATATATATATATATATATATATATATATTCTTTTCTTTCTTTCATACTATTCGCCATATCCCGCGTTAGCGAGGTAGCGTCAAGAACAGAGGACTGGACCTTTGAGGGAATATCCCCGCCTGGCCCCCTTCTCTGTTCCTTCTTTTGGAAAATTAAAAAAAAAGGGGGAGGGGGGATTTCCAGCCCCCCGCTCCCTTCCCTTTTAGTCGCCTTCTACGGCATGCAGGGAATACGTGGGAAGTATTCTTTCTCCCCTATCCCCAGGGATAGAATGGAAAAAGGTGAGAACAATGGAAGTAAGGGGAGTGGGGGAGGAATGGGATGTATTTAGGGAATCAGTGATGGATTGCGCAAAAGATGCTTGTGGCATGAGAAGAGTGGGAGGTGGGCTGTTTAGAAAGGGTAGTGAGTGGTGGGATGAAGAAGTAAGAGTATTAGTGAAAGAGAAGAGAGAGGCATTTGGACGATTTTTGCAGGGAAAAAATGCAATTGAGTGGGAGAAGTATAAAAGAAAGAGACAGGAGGTCAAGAGAAAGGTGCAAGAGGTGAAAAAAAGGGCAAATGAGAGTTGGGGTGAGAGACTATCAGTAAATTTTAGGGAGAATAAAAAGATGTTCTGGAAGGAGGTAAATAGGGTGCTTAAGACAAGGGAGCAAATGGGAACTTCAGTGAAGGGCGTAAATGGGGAGGTGATAACAAGTAGCGGTGATGTGAGAAGGAGATGGAATGAGTATTTTGAAGGTTTGTTGAATGTGTCTGATGACAGAGTGGCAGATATAGGGTGTTTTGGTCGAGGTGGTGTGCAAAGTGAGAGGGTTAGGGAAAATGATTTGGTAAACAGAGAAGAGGTAGTAAAAGCTTTGCGGAAGATGAAAGCCGGCAAGGCAGCAGGTTTGGATGGCATTGCAGTGGAATTTATTAAGAAAGGGGGTGACTGTATTGTTGACTGGTTGGTAAGGTTATTTAATGTATGTATGACTCATGGTGAGGTGCCTGAGGATTGGCGGAATGCGTGCATAGTGCCATTGTACAAAGGCAAAGGGGATAAGAGTGAGTGCTCAAATTACAGAGGTATAAGTTTGTTGAGTATTCCTGGTAAATTATATGGGAGGGTATTGATTGAGAGGGTGAAGGCATGTACAGAGCATCAGATTGGGGAAGAGCAGTGCGGTTTCAGAAGTGGTAGAGGATGTGTGGATCAGGTGTTTGCTTTGAAGAATGTATGTGAGAAATACTTAGAAAAGCAAATGGATTTGTATGTAGCATTTATGGATCTGGAGAAGGCATATGATAGAGTTGATAGAGATGCTCTGTGGAAGGTATTAAGAATATATGGTGTGGGAGGCAAGTTGTTAGAAGCAGTGAAAAGTTTTTATCGAGGATGTAAGGCATGTGTACGTGTAGGAAGAGAGGAAAGTGATTGGTTCTCAGTGAATGTAGGTTTGCGGCAGGGGTGTGTGATGTCTCCATGGTTGTTTAATTTGTTTATGGATGGGGTTGTAAGGGAGGTAAATGCAAGAGTCCTGGAAAGAGGGGCAAGTATGAAGTCTGTTGGGGATGAGAGAGCTTGGGAAGTGAGTCAGTTGTTGTTCGCTGATGATACAGCGCTGGTGGCTGATTCATGTGAGAAACTGCAGAAGCTGGTGACTGAGTTTGGTAAAGTGTGTGGAAGAAGAAAGTTGAGAGTAAATGTGAATAAGAGCAAGGTTATTAGGTACAGTAGGGGTGAGGGTCAAGTCAATTGGGAGGTGAGTTTGAATGGAGAAAAACTGGAGGAAGTGAAGTGTTTTAGATATCTGGGAGTGGATCTGTCAGCGGATGGAACCATGGAAGCGGAAGTGGATCATAGGGTGGGGGAGGGGGCGAAAATCCTGGGAGCCTTGAAAAATGTGTGGAAGTCGAGAACATTATCTCGGAAAGCAAAAATGGGTATGTTTGAGGGAATAGTGGTTCCAACAATGTTGTATGGTTGCGAGGCGTGGGCTATGGATAGAGATGTGCGCAGGAGGATGGATGTGCTGGAAATGAGATGTTTGAGGACAATGTGTGGTGTGAGGTGGTTTGATCGAGTAAGTAACGTAAGGGTAAGAGAGGTGTGTGGAAATAAAAAGAGCGTGGTTGAGAGAGCAGAAGAGGGTGTTTTGAAATGGTTTGGGCACATGGAGAGAATGAGTGAGGAGAGATTGACCAAGAGGATATATGTGTCGGAGGTGGAGGGAACGAGGAGAAGAGGGAGACCAAATTGGAGGTGGAAAGATGGAGTGAAAAAGATTTTGTGTGATCGGGGCCTGAACATGCAGGAGGGTGAAAGGAGGGCAAGAAATAGAGTGAATTGGAGTCATGTGGTATACAGGGGTTATATATATATATATATATATATATATATATATATATATATATATATATATATATATATATATATATATATGTATATATATATATATATATGTATGGGTGTGTGTGTGCTTAAAATGATGCAATTATTCAGAGGTTGTACATACACATTTCTGTAACTGACGTATACGTTTATATCTTCATCCTACCATCATGGCAAGCTTAACCTGGTGTAGCTGCAGCGCGCACTCACTGTACGGCCACTCCGCTCCTGTGTAAAGGTTACGTTCCAGTACATTATGAGATGACAGGTCTCCCGTGAGGTTGGTGAGCCACCGTCACCCACGTACACAGGCGGTAATATTAACCCGGGTAATTTTCCCCATGTAGGAGGAGGGGTCCCGCGACACACTGTGACATTTCACTGGTGTGTCGTTCCTCGACACTGTGACATTTCACAGGTATGGAGTCTTCAACATTACAATCTCGTACATGTATGGGAGCTCTTGAGTGACCCTGTGATGTTTCAGTGGCGTGAGGGTACCCGAGACAGTAGCGTGCATCATGTGTGCTTGGAGCCTTAAGCATGTACCCTCGTCCACCAGGCATGTCGTGACTATGTTTACAGTTCAAGTGAAATCATCGTCTTGTAACAGTCGCTGTTGTAACAACACTTTGAGGGGCCTCATACAACCCTAGCCAGTTGTTTAGTATGGACGACAGTACACAATAAGGGTTCGTGCGCAGCTTCTTTTTACGTAAGGTGCTGGTGTGACTTGCCACCTTCGTCTGCCTGGCCTCCCAGACACAGTTGCCAATCCAAACTTCAGATGGCGCTAGGTTCACTCCCAAAAAGCGCTACATTTAACCAAATAGCGAAAAAAAAAAACGCTCTTCGCATAATTTCTGTTCTTTGTCGTGCCATATTGATAATAATAACAGGTACGACTGACTGCTTTAACGCTAGAATACTCACCATTATTCCAGATCTGCTAATTCCCAGCAGGGAGTCCCTCCTTCCTCGGTGACCTGGGGTTGTGGCGGTCTCTTGTCATGGTTTTGGTTGCGGTTGCGATGACTCGTATGCTTTCGATGACCCAATGTTTTTCAGTACTTCCTTTGGCAGTTTATAATCATAATTGCAGTTTCCATTTCTTCTTAGTCCATACCTGATAATTAGTATTGCATTTAAGCTTTTGATACTTAGTCTATTTCGAAGATTTGACTTGACGATGTTCATATGAGTAAGTATACGCTCTACGTCAGCATTGGAGTGAGGCAATGTCAGCACAGTCAAAGCCAACTCAGAGAGGTCAATGAAGGGATTTTCTCCTGTTGCATCACTGACCGAGGCTATTTCAGCTTCCTCCACTGGACCTCAATGCGTGTGAGAATTTCTTCGTTATCAGTCAACATCTTTGCTGATTCCAGTATTCCAGGTTTTATGGGTTGCAGACATGAACTCATTGATGACACTGACTGTAACAATTGGACATTTGTCTGGCAAACGTTGACGATGCTGTTTCACCAACTCTGCTACTAACTGTATGCGTCTTCCTCGAACATCCTTTTCATCAGGAAACTTACATTGTGCCATTTCCTTTTCAAACTCGTACCCCAAGTATGGATATGGGTTGCTCTCTACTGAATCTCCTGCCTTTTTATTTTCTGTCTAGGGTGAGGACCTTAGGACTCATAGAATCAGTAAGTTGAATAGGGTCACTTTGCAGTTGGGTTGGATCCTGTACCTCCGCTTCAAATATCTCATTTACACGCTGAACTTCTCCAAGAAAATGCTTCAGGAATATCAGGAAGGCATAGTTTTTCTTGTCACAAAGCTTGACATAGAGGATTTGAGCTGTGTAACACCTCTCACCATTTCTTATCATTTCAGAGTGAATCATATAAGTTCAGCCCATTGCTCTAGTATTCTGACAATTGCTGATTTAACTGACAGCAGTCGAGTCTGGCTTAGTTGTATTAATTTCAATGGAGCTTGACCATCATTGATCAAAGAAAAGATCTCCTTGTACCTTGCTTGGCGAATGGCAGAGTGGGAGGACCAATGATAGGTCTCTCTGATCATAAAACCCAGGTTAATTTGGGAGACATTCTCCTGCAGCATCAGACACAGCTAGATGAAAAGAATGACACACACACTTGATCAGGATCAGATGCGGAGCAGAATTCTAACTAGAGTTTAACATACACTCCACTATTAACCCCTATCATCATAGAAGCATTGTGTGTGCCAACTGCAACAGGGTTTTGTAACTCTAACCCATTGTTCTTCTAGGACTTCTTCTTGATGGCATCACATATCCCATTAATCATTATAGTCAGTCAGCTCAACAACAAGGTCCAAGAAAGTCCTTACAATCTTCTTACTTTCAGAATGGTACAGGATAACGATACCCAATAGTTTCGTTATCATAATGTCATTACTCTCATCAATCAAGAAGCCAAACTTCTGATTGTCTATATCACATTTCGAGTCACTGTTAAAATGTGGGGCAATCATATTGCACAAAACTGCACTACACTTCGACCTTTTTAACTTGACATTCTTGCATCCTTGACTGTCTTTAAAGTTCACGAAGATGATCAACAACACGTAATGAACAATGTTCTGCAATGAATAGCAGTCAATTTCATTTAATCTCCCGTGCGTCATCAATGACTTTTTCCAACGGAATTGTGGTTTGTCTCTGAGTCCTGAATGGCTGGCTCTTCAGCTTTCTTGTCTTTTCCTGTCTTTCAAAGTCACTTAAGTTTGGCAGACAATGGACAATGGCAGTACTTGCAAAGACATAGTGTGTCATCCCCCTGTACTCTTCTTAACCTGTACCAAAAAATTTTCGAACTTGTTCATATCGATGAAAATGTATTAAGTGCAATATTTGTATTGTTTTTCCTAGTTCTTTTAAAAGGTTTCGATTGAACTTCCTAAATCACATAAACATATTTCAATTAGTATCTGGATTTCCTCATATATTGAAATAACACTAAGTTTGGCGCTATTTATATGTACATAAAAAAGGGCACCGATAAACTCGCTAAAGGGCTAAACATGAAATTGAGGCGCTAGATCCCTATAAAAATCGCTAGATCTAGCGTCAAAAGCGCAAAGTTGGCAACTCTGCATTGCGTTGTTTTGTGTCTGTTTTCCCTCGACGATAATGTAAGGCGGCTTATGCAGTCTGTCTGTCTTTTTTTCGACAGAGACACGGAAGACATTAATAAATACTGACCTGACATTCCCTGAAATCTGTAGATCGAAAGTTAAAGAGATGTTAGTCTGACTGATGCAAGGTAAAGCGTAGGGAATAATTATGCGATAGTCAAGACATGTACTGTGTTGTGCTACATGTTGATGTAGGTACCGCCCAAGGGCGCCGAGGAATTCGAATCAGATAACAAACTATCTTTCATGTCGCCGGCCGTGATATGTGCTCCTGTTTGATTAACTAATGAAGGTTTTAAAGGGAGTGAACGAGTTGTGGCGCGCGAAAACGAGTGGCTTCCATACCTTTCCCCACCTCCCTATCGTAACACGTCCGAGAGTATCTGAGAGCAGAGTAGACGAGAGATAATGTCGTGTGTTATCATCATCAAATCTACGGCAGATATACGGCAGCGGGTGGGGTAAAAACCTTCCTCATCGAGCAGTCATTCGTGTTGAAATGCCCATGTCTTCGCCTCACCGCCACTGCATGACCCTGATGTAGGTGATCATCGAGGGTAAGTCTATGGTAGATCGTCTCTTAGTGGTAATCATTAAGAGGGTAAGTAGATGGTAGGTCTCATCTTCAGTGGTAATTACAATTAAGTAGGTCGTCTCTTAGTGTTAACGGTCGATGGTAGACAGGTTAATTGGGCCGCCTTGCGTGCTTGTATAGTGACGCAAGGTCACCTTAATGACGACGCCAGTGGGTGACAGACAGCCTTGACCTCGCATGACCTTGACCTCGCATGACTGGTGGAGCGGCGCTTTGTATGGGGAGGGTCAGGTCATCTGTCGCCACATACTACTGCTGTAGGATGGGTCGCCAGACACACACTTCCGAGGGATCGTTTGGTCAGGTGAGGTCAAATAGCCCACATCACTAAAGTGACCTTGGGTCACTACATGGTGATTATAGACGGTAGACAGGTGATGGGCCGTCTGCAAGGGTAGTTGTGCACGGTAGACGGATGAAGTGGGGGGGGGAGGTCAGATGTGTAACAGAAGAAATTATGCCTGTGGTTAAAACAGTGCGAATAACGGTAACGGGGAGGGAGGGGGGGAGGGGTGTGCTGAGGCGACAACGGTAGTAGGAACAACAGGGGGCAGTAACGGTAGCAACGGCTACAGTAGTAAGAACGATATTGGGAGTAACAGGAATTGTAGCAACAGGAAAAGTGACGGAAAAAGGCAACAGAGAGGAACAGTGGCAGTAGCAACAGGAGAGGATACACTAACAGAAAGATCAAACAGTACTGAGACTACTATAACAGCATCACTGACAACGGTTAGACCAACGGTAATAGCAACAGGAACAGGAGAAGTAACAGTAAGGAACGGAAGCAGCATGAGTCAGCAGCATTAGCGATATTAACGGGATCAACAAAATAACATTAGCAACGGAAGTGACAACAGAAAAAAAAACACACCAGCAGCAGACAAAACAGAAGAAATGCCGGGAAACTAGACGATCAACGGTATCACAACAGGAAGAGTAACGGAAGAAGGGGGGTCAGTCATTAATAACATAACAGTCACGTTAACAGGAGCAACAGGCGTCGAGCAACTGATTGCGTGACGGTACACATAACAGTCACAAGGTAGACTAGATATTACCAATCTGTGCCGTTACGTACGTCACGCTGTGGGGGCCCCTCCTCCCCCGCCCTATGACCTAACACACCCATCTCTCTCTCTCTCTCTCTCTCTCTCTCTCTCTCTCTCTCTCTCTCTCTCTCTCTCTCTCTCTCTCTCTCTCTCTCTCTCTCTGCGTCGTCTTGTCCTCATCCATAAGAACACCCTTGCCTGACCTCTGACCTAGCCCACACAATGATCTAGGTCTCAAGTCGGAGCTGTTATATACCCTAACGAGGCTGTTTGAGGTCATGGAAGAGGTCAGAAAGTCAGTCATTTCATGTGGTTAACAACAGACACATCCAGATCTTATAAAAGAGAAATAAATGTCAACTTTTCCTCCAGACAAGGAGACGTAGATAATGTCAGACGCGGACTTGAAGCTAAGATTTTATTGATATTGGCCTTAGATAATCAACAATGCTGCTTCTCCTCCACTCAAATTGATAACCCCCCCCCCCCCATATGTTGACAATCCTGATACAAAAAAAAATAGTGTTTCACCTAACATCAGATAAATCAAGCCTTAAGTAAAGCTTGTCAGGGTTATTCTGATAATTTGTAACCAGCTTATTAAATCATTTCGTCACCTTGTCCTTCCCAAAGGCAGGGATCCATCTCTTGTCCCTTACAGTGTGAGGATTATTTCTTTCGAGAATGCAACCTGGATATAATAAGGCATAACTCTATACCCCTTTTTTTTTTTTTACTAATTTCATTCATAATACTCTATTCTTACAGGTATATTGAGCGAGAGTTAGAGAAAACAAGACAAGAACATGAGATTAAATACTTGACAGTGAAATCAATATGATCTTAAATGTTCTTGAAATATGTTCTTGATGATGCTTGGATGCTGCTGTATTTGTGTTACCGCCATTTCTCTAACCTGAAAGGTATTATGCCTAATTGTCTTCAAAGCTTTTTGACATATTGTCTAGATATTTGAGCATTTGATTCTTTTAACAAGTTTTAAAGTTAGGAATAAGGGAATCAAATCAGAACCAAATGAATTTATCATATAGAACTATGTTAGGTGACCGATAGTTTTTTCCTGTAAACAGAGCATGTGACACAACATACATTTTGTAATATATGCCGTGATTATACGACTTAAAACAGATAAGATACATTTGGATAATATCAAAAGATGGTTATTATACATACAATTCAATATATAATTCACTAAAAGTATATTTTTGAAAAATATAACCTTTTAAAAGATGTTCACCTGACACCGTCATTTCTTTTAGTAGCGGACGGACGAACGAACGTGACTTCGGCCTGGTCAAGGAACTATATATTTCCTTATATTTGGCTGTCACGTCAATTTGTCAGATTTGTGTGTCATGCAATAGAGTTGTCAAGATGTCCAGATCGTATCAGCGGCCAGAGAATGCCCTTAAAAGGGCTAGCGGTGAGTATTCCGGGGAAATATTGTGATATATTGAGGCCATGTTTATAAGTGGGACCAGCTGGTGCAACCTCCCTGAGAATGTGATGTGATGATAGAATGATCCATCTTTGTAGGGAGACTCAACTCGTCTCTGCAGAGAGTAGAGAGTATGAATTGGTCTTGCTGGGGGGTTAAGTCTAGAATGGGTATAGGGTTTTCATAGGTCAGCTGTTTCAGGTCCAGCTGCCTCGGCTGACCCCTACTACCAAAACATGATGCCTGCCGGGGTGTGTTCACTCTGGGTTCCTTCACATTATTTATCATTACACTGTTTTTCTCATGTCCCATGATACTTCTATAATAGTCTGGGAGGAAGTTTGTCTCGTGCTTCGTGTCTGGATGGTTATTTGGTGCTTTTTACCTTTACCTTTCACATCTTTATGCAAATCATGAAGGGTGTCATGGGGGATCTGTATCGATATTACGCTACTGTTAAAGTAGTGAAGTAGTAATGAGATTGTTTTTTAATGAGATTGTTTTTTAATTCTAAGGGTACCTTCTTGTCCATAATGAGGAGATTCGGGCAATACACTGAGACTGGAAATGCATGTAGAAAAATATGGAATATATTTTACAGGAATGAAAAAAAGTGCACTAAAGATAAGCGATGATATTCTGAGGTTATTCATTGTCAACAACATGAAAGTTGAAAGAATCTTTATTTTTCAGACTGAAAAGAGTTATCATTCATTGGACATTCCTATCTTAAGTATGTACATTGAAGTGTAGCATAGGTGATTTCTTATGCAATCTCTTTTGCCCTTTTTTCAGAATTCATTGATGTGGGGAAACCCAATAGGGCCCTTGAGGTCCTATATGAAGTCATCAAAAGAGGGAAGATGCGTAGCACTTATTCAGAGAAACTCCTGGAGCCCATAATGTTTAAGTACCTAGAGTTATGTGTTGACCTCAAGAAGTCTCATCTGGCCAAGGAAGGTCTTTATCAATACCGAAATATTTTCCAAAGTGTAAGTATTGGTAAACATACATATATGGATACATAATGAGCCTGACTGTATTAAAAGTAGAGTGAACAGTGTCAAACTTAGGAACAAGTGATATTGTTTTTTGGAATACTTTCGTTGCTAATGGTGTTATGTGTTTGTAATGAATTCTTAGGAACAGTGCAGAGTGCCTTGATATTCCTCTGTATTCTTTAATATCATTGTTTTGTATTTGATTTACTCCTTTTTTCAAAGATAAATCATTTTAATTCTTTAAATGTATCATGAAGACAACATTGGGAATTAGTGTACGTAATTGTACTTTATGTACTAACTTCTGTTACATTGAGATAGTTTTATCAGATAATCTCGTGTCATCAGTTTATTCCTTTTTTTTTTTTTTGTCTCCCATCCATCATCATGTGTGCAGGGTTGGCAACTAAGTTTGATTCTGGTCTCAATTTTGTTTGATATTTGTATGTGTTGATGAGTTTCTTCATACAGATAGTACTCGTGTATGGCTAGATGCATTGTGTTATAGATTTGGGTTAGTAGTTACTTATATTACTTCTTTATATTTTTAATGCTTTTATGCCAGACATGCACTTTTCTGTGGTTATCCCTTTCATACCATAGATTGATGTATTTTGCATTCCCATCAGCATAAGGTTTTTTTTTTGAGAAAGTAAGAAAGTTAAAAACAAAAAGGACTGTGCCCAATGAATGAATTCAACAAAATAAGGAATGATGTAAAACATCAAAATGGGAAAACCCTCTCCGCTATAATGCCCATGAATTTCGTAGTAGTGTAAAAGATAGATTTTTTGGGTTGAGCACATTTATACATGCCTTTTTGGATTGTCATCACAGGGCCCAGATAGAACTTCATAGTCATTTTCATCATGTCTTTATACCACAACTTAACCTCAAAACTACACATGTCTTCCCGTGTAGTTTTTTATAGTTGTGGCTGCTAGACATGTGAATATCACTGTAGCTGTCCCCTGATGCAGGTTTTAATAAGAGTCTCTCCCCCACATTGAATTTAGGTTTATTTGCAGCTGTGAAATTTTTGAGAGAATTATAACTGATGGTGGGGGTATGGAGGTTTTCAGTTTAGGTCTAATGCTGGCAGGCTTTCAACCTCCCATCCTATTCACCATTACACTGATTATGATTTTACCATATAGATTCCAAACCCTTTTTTTGTCCAAGTACTTATTCTTTTAGTAACTTGGAGTTACAAAACAGTAACTTTGATAAATTCACTCTTACAGAAATGCATTTTCTGAGTATGATTCCATCTCATTTGTTTACCACAGTTGAATTTCAAAACATGGTAAGTCATCTATGTAGTAACATATGAATGCTGTGCATAATGATGTCCCCTATTATATCCCAGAAAATCCCAGATAATGATCGTTACAGAAACTGCTGTTCAAAAGCTAAAGGTATTATTTTGGCAGTTCATTTAAATTTTTGGCATGTGTCCCAGCTCCTGAGGCTTGGGCCTGGGACATGCATCTAGCTGCTGCCTCCCACAGTTTCTTATGTTAAGAACAGCCATCTTAGAATTTATGGATATGATACCTCCTTTCCTCAAACCACAGAGCTTTAGAATTTTCCTTGTTTTGTTTTCCCTCTTCCTTTGACCTTCTACTTTCAAGGCTCAGTATGGAAACAATAACACCAAAGGAGTTTTGATAAATCTCCTGCATATTCATTCACTCATGCTTTTAATTTTTCATTCATCTTATATTGCCACAATTGCGGCATTTTATTGCTTTTGCCATGTCAGCTAGTATAAAGCATCTACTTAAGGGTAGCATAAGATACTGACTAGGTAGTTGATAGGCAGTTGTATAACATAAACTCTTTTCCTCAAAGGTAAATGTGTCATCCTTGGAGACTGTAGTGCGTCACTACTTATCACTGGCAGATGAACGTACAGAAGCAGCCCGTAAAGAGAGCCACCAAGCTGTAGTGGACATTGATGACTTAGACAATCTAGCAACACCTGAAGAAATCCTTTTGTCTGCTGTGTCTGGAGAGGATGCTCAGGTTTGTTGCTGAAGGCTTGTTTTTAGATTGTTTAATCAAACATATTTTGAACTGAAGAACGTGGCTTTTTCATGCCTTGTTTTTGTTTTTTTGTTTTGCTGAATGTTTTTTCTTTCTTGCTTCAGAATACCTGAATTGTTTGATATTTATTACAATTTTCACACAGGACCGTAGTGACAGAACAATTTTGACCCCCTGGGTCAAATTCTTATGGGAGAGTTACCGCCAGTGTTTGGAACTTTTGCGCACCAATTCACGTGTTGAGCGGTTGTACCACGACATCGCCAAGCAGGTATTGATTTTTACTTTTACCGTTCTTTCACTGAAAATATCATTAGGACAACTAGTATACTATTGTTTGGCTTGTACACTCGGCCACAGGAGATGTTTATATCAACTGAGCTAGTAACACTTTATAGAGGAGGAGAAAAGGTTTGTGGAACTTAGTAGAGTTGCTGTCATATTTCCTTGCTCCGGTCCAAGTTGCTGTATTTTCTTTGTTTCTTATATGCTTAGGTTGGTGGAACTCACTCCGTAAAGACAAACTGTCCCCATGTTTCACAACATTTGATGACATATAACTCAGTCTCTATTCTGACTCACAAGTTTCTTTTACCCCCGGGGATTGGCATTATGAAAACAACCCACATCATTGTGTTGTTAGAGGTGACAAATACCCTCCACTCTTTATATTTCTCTTTCCAAACGGAGTAAAGGTAAGATCCAACCAAGAATTGTTCCTCAAGGGGTCAAGAAGGTTGTGTCTCTGTTTCTAATGGTACCTTGCAGCTAGGAAACTACAAACAAGTGTGAAGGTAAAAGATTAGAAAGACTGCCATTGGTTTATATTTTGATGTGGACTTTTTTATATTCAAGATCAATAATCATGTGATTAAAGATCTTTCTTTCATACCTGATTGCCGTTTCTTGCATTAGCGAGGGAGCGATAGGAACAGACGAAGAAAGGCTACTTCTGTCCGCATCCATTCTCAAACTGTCACGTGTAATGCTCCAAAACCACAGTTCCCAATCCACATCAGGCTCCACACACCATTCCATGGTTTACACCAGACCTGGTTTAAAACACTGACAGCTTGTCAACCTCAGTATATCACATCATTCCAACTCACTCTATGCTGTGCTTGCCTATCACCATCCTGCATGTTCAGGCCCTATTGCTTAAAATCTTTTTCACTCAGTCCTTCATCTTCAGTTTCATCTCCCCATTCTCCTTCCCTCTACTTCTGACACATATATCCTTTTTGTCAACCTTTCTTCAATCATTCTCTCCATATGACCAGACCATTTCAGCACACCCTCTTTTACTCTCAGCCACACTTTTTATTACGACCCAATTCTCTCACTCTTTCTCTGCTTACTTGATCACACCACATATTGTCCTCAAACATTTCATTTCTAACACATCCACCCTCCTCCATACAACCCAATATATAACCCATGCCTTGCATCCATACAATCTTGTTTGGACAACTGTTCTTTCAAACATGCCTATTTTTGCCCACCCAGGTGACGTTCTCTCTTTCCACACATTTTTCCGTGCTCTTAGAAGATATTAGCATTGACTGTTGTTGATAGGTTGAGTTTGGCTGTAGCAAGTAGGAATACAAAAAAATTTTATCCCTTTATGTATCTGAAGGAAGTTGATAAGATTTTACAAGGGAAGAGCACCATTATAACTGCTAGAGATGAAGTATTCCTTTTTATGGTTTTTCATATTGTTTTTAAAATCATCACCCTCTTCATTGTTTAGATCTGGGAAATCTTTTAAAATCTATCTTGGTACTCTCCTCAAATTAGTTCTTTTTTCCAGGCATTCATTTCCTTTACATAGGTAATGTACAGTCAAGTTTTCAAAACATGTTCCTGAGCAGAAATTCATAAGATGCCTGAGGATTTTGTGCTAAAACTTTTCGGAAAAATAACAATATGAAATAATTTTTTTATGATTAATTTGATATGATTATTTTTTGAATATATACAAAGATGTGTGTGACACTACTTTTACATATAAGCTTTGATTATGTCCCTTAAATTGCATTTTTTTTTACACTTCAGGCTTTCATGTTCTGTGAGAAATACAGTCGCAAGACTGAGTTTCGTAAGCTCTGTGACAACTTGCGCACCCATTTGTCTCACATCCAGAAGCAACAAGGGTCAGCTACTGCAGTCAATCTCAATAATCCTGAAACTCAGCAGGTAATAAAGTGGTGTGCAGTGCTTGGCCATGTTTACCTATGTTATTGGGATAAAATTGCCTTGCAGATTTGTTTAACTTATGTACTTTAAAGGATTCATTGTAAGATTTTGTTCAGAGCTTTATTAAGTGGTTGTTGTCCATCCATGTTGAACTTGCACAGAAGGCTCCCATTTTTTATCTTGAAGTGTTCATTATAGAAATTAAGGTATATGTCTCAAGGGTCACTACCCCTACCTAACCTGTTTCCCATAAACTTAACCCCTACCCAACTGCAGTTTTGCCACCCACGGGGTCTTTCAGGCATGTAACCCCATGGTTGCCAAGCAACCTCTATTGCATAATTATTTTTCCTATTACTCTGTTTGGTTTCTCTTTCTAGTGAACTCAGGAAAAAATGTAATGATAGAGTACTTTGAAAGTTTAGGCAGGATGGATGAAGAGGGATGACCTGCATGTTTAAGATTATAGGAAGAGAATAGGAATTTTATTTAAAGTTTGAATAATTAAGTATATTGCAACAGAATTCTTTCATGTAGAGGAATATATATGATTATGCAGTTATAGGTTTGTATTAAGATTTTGCAGGGAAATGTGTTAGCTTTGATTTTATGTGATTTGAATCACTTTTGTTGAATTAAGCTTTTTCTGTTTAAGATGAATCTGGAAACTCGCTTGGAGCAGCTCAATTATGCCATCAAGATGGAATTGTGGCAAGAAGCATACAAGGCCATTGAGGATATCTCTGACCTTATGAACAAATCAAAGAAGATGCCCAAGCCACATGTGATGGCCTCGTATTACCAGAAGTTGTCATTGGTGTTCTGGAAAGCTGGTAACATGCTGTTCCATGCTGCTGCCCTTTTCAAACTGTTTCAGCTCCTAAGGGACCAGAAGAAGAATATTACAGGTTAGTAGAGCTTTTTGTCCATGTTGTTTGTTGAAGCATTACATGTGAGGACCTGAAAGTAGTAGGTTGTAACATTAGGCAGGAATATTAGGTAGTAGTTGGTAGAAACTTTAGGTAGGAGCCTCTGAAAACACTGCATTACAGTTGCCCTGTGCCAGTGTTCTGCTAATGGTGAGGCACTAAAGGCTGAGAATCAGCACTGGAGTTCATCAGTAATGGAGACTGTTTTGCCATGGCCACTCTCCTTAGGGAGTTTCCAATTGGAATGGGCATCAGGTTAGGAGGTAGATAACATGTGCAAGACAAGACAACAGTTGAGAACATTGGTGAAGGGGGGAAATGATAACAGACAGTGATGAAGTGAGGAGGAGAGGATGGAGTGGTTAGGGAGGTAAATGCAAGAGTTTTAGAGAGGGTGCGAGTATGCATTCTTTTGGGGATAAGAGGGCCTGGAAAGTGAGTCAGTTGCTGTTTGCCAATGATACAGCACTAGTGGTTGAGTTGAGTGAGAAACTGCAAAAGTTGGTGACTGAGTTTGGAAAAGTGTGTGAATGGAGAAAGTTGAGAGTAAATGTGAATAACAATAAAATTATGTTCTGCAGGGTTGAGGGACAAGTTAGTTGGGATATGAGTTTGAATGGAGAAAAATTGGAGGAAGTGAAGTGTTTTAGATATCTGGGAGTGAACTTAGCAGCAGATGGAACTGTGGAAGTGGAAGTGAGTCAGCAGGTGAAGGGTCTGAGAGCAATGAAGAATGTAGGGAAAGAGAGAATGTTATCTCAGAGAGCGAAAATGTGTATGTCTAAAGGAATAGTTGTTCCAACAATATTATACTGTTGCGAGGCATGGGCTATGGATAGGTTTGTACGGAGGAGGGTGGATGTGTTGGAAATGAAATGTTTGAGGACGATATGTGGTGTGAGGTGGTTTTATCAAGTATGCAATGAGAGGGTAAGAGAGATTTATATTTATTTTGCTTTGTCGCTGTCTCCCGCATTAGCGAGGTAGCGCAAGGAAACAGACGAAAGAAATGGCCCAACCCACCTACATACACATGTATATACAGACACATCTACACATGCACATATACATACCTATACATCTCAACTTATACACATATATACACACACACAGACAAATACATATATACACATGTACATAATTCATAAGAGAGATGTGTGGTAATAAAAAGAGTGTGATTAGGAGCAAAAGAGGGTATGTTGAAATGGTTTGGACCTAAGGAGAGAATGAGTGAGGAAGATTTGACAAAGAGGATATATGTGTTGGAGGTGGAGGGAGCAAGAAGTGGGAGACCAAATTGGAGGTGGAAGGATTTAGTGAAAAAGATGATGTGGTATACAGGGGTCAGCATGCTGTCAGTGGACTGAACTAGGGCATGTGACACATGGGTAAACCTTGGAAAGGTCTCTGGGGCCTGGATGTGAATAGGGAGTTGTGGTTTTGGTGCATTACACATGACAGCTAGAGATTGTGAGTGAATGTTGCCTTTTTTGTCTTGTTTTCCTTGTGCTACCTCACTGATGCAGGGAATAACAATGCTCTTCCCTGTGGGGCGGGGTAGCAAAAGGAATGGGTGAAGGCAAGCAAGTATGAATATGTACATGTGTATATATGTATATGGCTGTGTATGGGTGTGTATATGAGTGGATGTGTTTTTCTTTATCTGTTTCCTTGTGCTACCTCGCTGATGCAGGAAACGGCAATCAAATATAATGATAAAAGAAAATTGTTATTGTAATGATAGTCACTAAAGTGAGAAAGTAAGGGCCTGCCATTATGTTAATGCAACAGTTAATCAGACATTGTACAACCTGTAGATCCTAGATCGTAATGGTACGTGATGAATATCCCATGATTAGATTTTAAGTAAGTTTTTATATCAGAAAAATGCTGAAAGGCTGTCAGAAAGATACAAGTTGGAAAGTTAAGATGCTTATTTCACATGTACAGGTAGGTACTTAGCGTAGTGAATTGCACTGTGAAAGCTTAGAGGTTCCTTCTTGTGATGTTTAATGTTATCACAGTATTATATTTTTGATATGAACTTATAGTCACTCTTGAAATTACTTTTGATTTTGTTAGATTTATTGTAATGGAAATCAGTTTTCTGTATAATGTGGGTTTTTAAGACTAAGTTTAATTTTCTGCTTTCTCGCAGATTCTGTAACTATCAGAAGACACTGGTTAGAATTATTTGCTCATGTCAATGCTTATGCATTATTATGTGCGCTTACTGAAATTAAAAGTTTTTCTACTGATTCACTTTAGCTGAGGAAATTGGAAAGCGTGGATCAATTGTGCTGATTGCAACACTGGCTATTCCTCTGCCATCTGCTCACCCCGAGTTTGATAGGTTCATCGAAACAGAAAAGTCAGCTCTTGAAAAGATTGAGAAGTTAGCAACCCTTTTATCTCTGCCAAAGCCTCCAACTCGAAACTCCCTTATCAGGTCAGTTTGGTCTTGGAAAAATTGAGATGTTTTGAGATTTTTGTTATTTTAAAAAATTGAGTTAGTTGGGTATATATTTCATATATTTTTATATTGTAGTATTAATAATTTCCTAAGATGCATCTCCTATATTACCTGAGATAGGGAATTAGGAATTGTACCCGCATCTCTTGTACATAGGGGTGAGAAAGTAGGGCCCTGAAATACTTCCCTCTTGTATTATCAGTTTACACAGAACAGGACGAGGAGTTGCAAAGTGAGGATTTCGCCTTGAAGACTCCTGTTGGGGTGTCAAAATGTACATGGATGTAACCCAGATTAGAAGTGAGAGATAGATGTCATGTTTAGTTAGAGGAGCCTAGATGGTTTCACCTGAGTGAAGTTAAGTTTAAGGGGAAGTGGGTAGAATTGTTTGGAAATGTTTTGGGTTTAAAGTCTGTGGTTGTGAGTGAGTATGAGCAAAGTAAAGGGTGGCTCTTCTGGTAGAGGAGAGGTACGACTCTTTTAAGGAATATAAGGAAGCAGTTTCACGATTGAGGTGTGGCAGTGAAAGTAGAAGAAAGGAAATTTGTTATTTTTACTTCCACATCTGGTAGTATGAAGAGTAGAAAAGACTCAAGTACCATTTGGGAGAACCTGATTGAGTGCTTTAGCAGTTTTGATACATGGGGATCTAAATAGGCAACATTGGGTTATAAGTGAATTGAAAGTAAAATTTGGAGGCCTAGGGTTCTCAGTGTATATCAAAATGGGCTCAGCTTGTTCAGCTGTGCACTGAAAAAGAAATTGTGAATGGGAATACTTGGTCTAAAAAAAGATGAATTCATTCATAAGTATGAAGGGGTGGGTTGGGAGTAACTGGGCATTTTTTGATACTGTGCCGATTGACAGGTATGCAAAGGAAAGATTATTGGGTGTGAATGTGATGAGAGACATGGCAGGTAGGATAATAATTTCTTGGTGAGGGCAAGCGTGAAAATTTGTGAGTGTTTTAGGAAAAGGGGAAATAATAAGTGAAAGCGGATCTGTTTAGGAAAGAGCCTGCGTGCAGAGATACCAAGAGAGATTGTGAAGAGTGGCATAAGGTTAGAGCAAATGAAACAAGGGTAATGGCCAAGGAGTGGAAGGTGTTTAGGAAGCATTGGATACTTGTGTGGGTGAAGTTTGTGACATACTGGAGGTGGGATGGTGACGTATGAGACAGGGTGGTGAGTGGTTAGATGAAAAGATTAAATTGTGAAAAAGTGATGTTCATAAAATCTACTGCAGGGAAGGAGTGTTACTGAAATGTAATGACACCCTTTTGATCCTCAACTTGAATGCAACACTCGCCTTCCTATTTTTGTAAATAGTCAACCACTTCCTCTCATCACAATGCCAACCATACTAGTTATCAAATATGACACACCTGACATTTACTTCTCATGCCACAAACATCAGTAGAAAGGCCAGATACCCTCAGGACAGTTGCTGGTACCAGATTTGAATGTAAAAGAAACTTGTTTTATAGTAGTACTTATGTCAGGAGGAGCCTTCTTGAAATGGGTTGGGAGTCACCACTGTTGTGCCAGGGGGCTCAGTCATGGGACAATTGCTCCTTCTGATGTGTATAAGTGATTTTTCCAGGACTGGCATCTTATCTGAATATGTTTGTCATGCCAAGTCAGGAGGGAGAAGAGTGTTGAGGATTGCATCATCTTAAAAGATGATCATGATTGACTAACTTGCAAATTGGTTTGATACATGCTTAATGAAATTCAACCTAAGTAAATGTGATGAGTATGGGTCACAGTGAAAGAAGACCTTGATTTGAATATTATGTAGTGGGAAGTAAGCTGCAGGAGAGAGACTTTGGGGTCTGCACCATTCCCAATCTGTCTGAAAATCCCACCAAGGAGAATAATTAAGACCAAATGTTTGCCGGCAAATACTTGAATTGCATTTAAGTCTTTGGATGATATATTCAGCAAGCCACTCTCATACTGTGTAAGACCAAAATTTGAGTTTTTCTCGGGTTTGCTCACCAATTAAAAAAGCACAAGAATCTAGGAGAGAAGGCCCAGAGTAGAGCAGCAAAGGTGGTACTAAAATTAACTCTCTAACTAGACCTCTCTTAGATCTACATTGATCCACACATCCTGTACCACTTCTGAAACCACACCTGCTCTTCCCCAATCTGATGCTTTGTACATGCCTTCACCCTCTCACTCAATACCCTCCCATATAATTTCCCAGGAATACTCAATAAACTTATACCTCTGTACCTTTGCCTTTGTACAATGGCACTATGCATGCATTCCGCCAATCCTCATGCTTTTCACCATGAACCTTACATGCATTGAATATCCTCACCAATCAGTCAACAACACAGTCACCCCCTTTTTTTTAAATTCCCCTGCAATACCCTCCAAACCCGCCACCTTGCCGGCTTTCATCTACCGCAAAGCTTTCACTGCCTCTTCTCTGTTTACCAAACCATTCTCCCTGACCCTCTCACCTCCTCACCACCTCGACCAAAACACCCTATATCTGCCACTCTTTCATCAAACACATTCAACAAACCTTCAAAATCCTCACTCTATCTCCTTCTCACATCACCACTACTTTTTAAGACCTCCCCATTATCCCCCTTCACTGATGTTCCCGTTTGTTCTCGTCTTACGCATTTTATTTACCTCCTTCCAAGACATCTTTTTATTCTCCCTAGGATTTAACAATACTCTCTCACCCCTAACTATCAATTGCCCTCTTTTTCACCTCTTGCACCTTTCTCCTGACCTCCTGCCTCTTTCTTTTATACATCTCCCAGTCGTTTGCACTATTTCCCTCAAAAATTGTCCAAATGCCTATCTCATCTCTTTCACTAACAATCTTACTTCATCCCACAACTCACTATCCTTTCTCATCTACCCACCTCCCACCTGTCTCATGCCACAGGCATCTTTTGTGCAAGATATCACTGCTTCCCTAAATACATCCCATTCCTCCCCCACTCCCGTTATGTCATTTGCACTCACCTTTTTCCATTGTACACTCAATCTCTCCTGGTACTTCCTCACATAAGTCTTCTTTCCAAGCTCACGTACTCTCACCACTCCAACATTATCTCCTTTTCTGAAAACCTCCACAAATCTTCACCTTTGCCTCCAGAAGATAATGATCAGACATTCCTCCATATATACACATGTACATTTTCAAACTTGCTTGCTTTTATCCATTGCTGTCACTACCCCGCCACATTGGAAACAGCATAGCAGTTCACAAGAAGAAAACTGGTTTTCCCTCCAGTTGATAAACACCCCTTTTCAGACAGCCAGGGAATTTCAAATTTTTGCCGAAGAGGTTAAGAGAGCTGAATTAAAAGGAAAGGTTAAAAGCTGTAAATCTGCCCAGCACAAACGAGAGGGGCAGGTTCCCAGATCTCACCATTTAAGGTCTTCAACCAGACTGATTATGTAGACAGAGAATAGACTTGAAAGACGTAAGAAAAGAACAACCAGAGGGTATAGTATCAAATTAGGCAAGAAAATGTTTGATGAACATGTATAGTAGTATCAGAGTGAAAGATGAATGGAATAAATAAAACAAAGATGTGATATATTAGAACAGCATACACAAGTTTGAAAGGCTGTACAAAAGCAGAGAATGTTCAGTAGATGGGGCCTCATGATTGTAAAACTCCTTCCACATGTAACATCTACAGATATTTTTTTTAGTCTTGGTTAAGGTTCAGGTATTATGATGATAGAAATTCTTACTTAATTCTGAAATTTTATATATATATGAGTCAATAGAATTATGATTGCCCTGACATCATAACTGATAAAATATTGACAGGTTTAAATCAAAGTCAGGTTATTATTAAACAAATTGAAGTTTATTAGTTTTTGCTTATTTTTTAAAGGGACCTGATCCGTTTTAATGTGGTATCAGCAGTGCCACAAGAGTTGCAGAACCTCTATCGACTGATGGAGGTAGAATTTGATCCTCTTCATTTATGTAGCAGAATGCAGAGAAACATTGAATGGATCCAAGAACATCCTGAGCTAGGTGCCAAGATACTCTTTTCAATGTACAAAGTCTGGATTTTGAGATTATGCTATTGATTGTAAGACAAGCATTAGTAAGAGTCTTCTCTTTGATTAGTTTGATGAAAGAAATATACTACCAAGTACATGGTAGCCACAGAGAATGATTTTTTTGATATATAATAAACTAATGTTAATTGGAATTTTCAGGGTTGACCCAGTATGTGCCAGCTCTGCAGGAGATGACAATTACTCGTCTTGTGAAGCAGGTGGCACAGCTGTATCAGTCAATAACTTTCAAGCGACTCCTTAAGCTCAGCTTGTTTGTTGATGCCTTCCATCTAGAACGTATCCTAGTTGATTTGGTGCGCCATAATGACTTGCAAGTAAGAATAATGCATCTGTGAAATGGAATAATGTTGTAAGAAATAAGCTTATATCATTGGTATATGGGGAAGATTTTCTTCATACTTGATTGTCATTTCCAGCATTAGTGAGGTAGCGCCTGGAAACAGACAAAGGAAGGCACATCCACTCTCATATGCATACATGTACTTATACGCAAACATGTAAACTTTTGTTTCATACACATTCGCCATTTTCTGTGTTGGCGAGGTAGCGTTTAGAGCAGAGGACCGAGCCTTAGAGGGACTGTTCTCACTCAATCCCTTTCATATATACACATTGGAAAGGATCACAATTTTGCACATGATCAAGTGTATTCCTATGAGTCCACAGGGAAAATGAAACACGATAAGTTCCCAAGTGCACTTTTGTGTAATAATCACATCATCAGGGGAGATACAAGAAATATAAGTCGGTTGATGTACAACAAAGGGACGTAGCTAAGATGCCATTTGGTAAACAAGTGATTGTCCAAGACAGACAAGTGTCTCGTAAACTTATCACGTGGACAAGAAAGTGAATTGTTTACAGATTTTATCAACAATAAAATTATCCAATTTGTTTAGACCTTCACTAATATTAAGGCTATAATTCTTTGTGTATTTAGTGATAGAAGATTCAATGATATTTCTTTTGGTGCTGGAGTTGGAGTTAATTACTGAGATGGCATTACTCCAATCAATACAATGATCATAGTTTTTAATGTGATTAAACAAGGCATTTGATTCTTGTCCTGTTCTTATACTATATTTATGTTGCTAAGTCTAACAGAAAGATCCTTAACCAGTTTGCCCAACATAAAACTGATGAGTTCCTGATTAAGATATTCTTTATAGTATTATTGTTGCTGAAGGCAACATTTACATTAAAAGGATTTAAGCAACATGGGAAGTAAAGTAAAATTATTATTGAAATGGAGAACTAAAAGATTCTTGGTATCAATAGAAGGTTTGGGTTCAACTGTATAAAATGATTTCTTTCTTAACTTAAGGGATTTATCAATGAAAGATCTAGGGTACTTAACTTAGATCCTATAGAATATTTCTTCTCAAACTCATCATCAGTAAACTGTGAACTACAAATGCATAATGCCCTAAGGAACATAGATTGAAATGATGATGATTTACCTCGTCATGTTGAGATGAGTAATAATGGATATACGAGCATACATTGGTAGGTTTTCTGTGTATGCTAAACAAGGCAAGGAATGTTTCCCAGTGAAAAATCATGTAGTGAAAGGATGCAGAGAGAGGCATATCCATCACTCACTCAGTTTCAATTTTGGGGGGCCAGTATTTTCACAGATTAGCATAATGGTTAGGTTCTTGATTTCTTTTAAGAGTTTTATGCAACTAGTTTTGACTTCCAGATACGTGTTGATCACCGTAGTGAGTGTGTTCACTTTGGTGCAGATCTGAGTGAGTCTCAGCGTGAAGATCTTCCAGAAGGCCCTATGCTTCAGTCGCTGCCTTCAGAGACTATTCGCTGCCAGCTGGTGCAGATGGGATCTGCCTTGCAAGCATGTCTAGATCTCATTGTTCCAGATAATAGGAAGGTAGAATGATGCTTAGATATTTTGTTTGGAATTAGGAGTTTTACAAACTTTGAAAAAGCTACCCAGCCAGTAATCAAGCACCTTCCTTGCGAAACTCAACTGCAGTACCATCCACTCCTGCAGCTTTGTTACTGATCATTTCATATAAGGCTTTCATTACTTCCTCTTTCTTCATCAAACCATTCAAGCATGATTCTCACAACACATGCCACATCATCTGAAACACCACATCTGCTGCCCTATCATTTAACATATTCAAATTATTCACTTCTTCTGTTTTTCACCTTTTCATTGCTTGTTACCCCTAACAGAGTAAGACTGTATCATCTTGTGGAATAGAAATATCATGTTACTGGTTTAAAATTAAGCAGTGATAATGCGACTGAGGATCAAAATGACTATAGATTTTTCCTCTCGGTAATGAGGTAGTGCCAGGAACAAATGAACATTGGGCTCATTTACTCACATCTCCTCAGCACCAAAATCAGAGCCCCATCCCATGTCAAACCCCCCTTTTTCGTATGTCCTGGCCCTGCCTGTTGACAGTGCATTACCTGTCTACTACACTTCGTTCTGTCCCATACATGCCTCTTGTCCTCTAGAATGTTTAGGCCCCAGTACCAAACCTCTTTCAGAGTATCCTTCCATCTCCATTGTCCTCCTCACCCCCTTTGTTCCTTCCACTTCTGACACACGCATTCAATTCATCAGTCTCTCTTCCTTCATCAGCTCTTTATGTCCAAATTATTTCAGCACACCTTGGTCAGCTTTATCAATCATTCTCCATTGACTACCTCTTTTCTCTCTTACAGTCATTCTTTACATGATCAACCTCAGGCCCTCACTTCTAGAACAGCCACCTTCTGTTCTTATGCATTTAGGGCCCTAAGACTCATGTCAGTACAGTACTATAGGGACTACTGTAACTTTAAACAGCCATCTTTTCTCTAATGGATAATAACTTCCAAAAATTCCTATGTGCACTAAGTCCCTTTGCCTCCTCTCCCACAATGACCTACTTTAGCCCATTGTATCTAAAGCACTCCACTTCCTCCTGGTCCCCTAATTCAGATTTACTCTCAGACAATAGTGTTTGATCTCCATGCTTTATTTTATCACTTTATTCATATTTGCTCTCAACCCACTCTTTTCATATTCTCAAGCACTGTCACCAGCTTCTGGAGTGTCTTGTCACCAGAGCCATGTCATCTGCAAACAGTTAGAAAATGTACAAAAATACTTTACTGCATGCAGTATTTCAGTAGAATTTCTGAATTGTTTTTGCAGTGTAAAAAATTACTGTAAATATTACAGCATAGTTGAAAGATGTATGGCTAAATATTCTTAGATATCACTCATCCAAATCTTTGACTTCTTTTTGTTTAAATTTGATATGATTTCTGTATGTGTTAATTTTGGTAATTTTCATTATAAGTCACTGGGGCATGAAGTCATGTTTTTCACAGACAAATGTTTGTGCTTTTGCCACTTTTCTCCTTATATTTGATGTTAATGTTAATTCATGGTAGCGGCTTGATTTTTTTTACTGGGAAGGGATCTCAGTCGAAGAAATCATTGCATTTTATACTTAAATGTACTCCTCTCACCTTGCAGAAGGAAATGGAACCAATGAGAGCTCAGACTATTCAGTTTTACCAGCATACAAAACAGCGTGAACATATTAAGATATTGCAACGTCAGCACATCATTGAAGAAAGGAAGGAAATGCTTGAGAACCAAAATTTAGAACGTGAAGAATCCATCCGACGAGCTCAGGTATGGTTTTATATCAGTTTTAGATTACAGTAGTAGGTGAATGATTGTTTGCATTATTAGAACAATATACTGAACCAGTTTCAGAAAGGGTGTTGGTAGTTTTTGATAGTCCAGTAAACCCTCGATTTTACAGACCCCAATATAATGTATCGTGGATTTGACAGACAAATGATAAATAGCACATTAATTGGTAATAATTTGATACATGAAGAGAATTCAAAAATCTCAAATGCCGAAACGTGCATTTCATATCGCACTTGTTTTTGTAGTGTGGCATAGACTCACTTTTTCTCGTCTGAACCTGCCTCCTGCTATCGTGCGGTCAGTTTGTATGCAGTGTTTCTGTTATGTCAGAATTGGCTTTATTTATTAAATAAATTTGCAATCCTTACAATTCAAAATGGCATCAAGTGATTGTAAGAGGTGCAATGAAAGCAGGTAGTAATGAAGTGAGGAGATAGAGTGAGTATTTTGAAGTTTGTTGAATGTGTTTGATGATAGAGTGGCAGATACGGTGTTTTGGTCGGGGTGGTGTGCGAAGTGAGAGGGTCAGGGAAAATGGTTTTGTTAAGAGAGAAGAGGTAGTGAAAGCTTTGCAGAAGATGAAATCCGGGAAGGCAGCCGGTTTAGATGGTATTGCATTAGAAATTATTAAGAAAGTGGGTGACTGTGTTGTTGATTGGTTGGTAAGGATATTCAGTGTATGTATAGACGATGGTAAAGTGCCCGAAAATTGGTGGAATGCATGCAAATCCAGCAAGGCGGCAGGTTTGGATGGTATTGCAGTAGAATTCATTGAGGAAGGGGGTGACTGTGTTGTTGATTGGTTGGTAAGGATATTCATTGTATATATGGATCATGGTGAAGTGCTTGAGGATTGGCAGAATGCATGCATAGTGCCATTGTGTAAAGGCAAAGTGGATAAAGGTGAGTGTTCAAACTACAGAGGCATAAGTTTGAGTATTCCTGGGAAATTATATGGGAGGGTATTGATTGAGAGGGTGAAGGCATGTACAGAACATCAGATTAGGGAAGAGCAGTGTGGTTTCAGAAGTGGTAAAGGATGTGTGGATCAGTTATTAGCTTTGAAGAATGTATGTGAGAAATACTTAGAAAAACAAATGGATTTGTATGTAGCATGTATGGATCTGGATAAGGCATATGACAGAGTTCATAGAGATGCTCTGTGGAAGGTATTAAGAGTATATGTTCTGGGAGGCAAGTTGCAAGAAGCCGTGAAAAGTTTTTATCAAGGATGTAAGACATGTGCATGAGTAGGAAGGGAGGAAAGTGATTGGTTCCCTGTGAATGTTGGTTTGTGGCACAGGTGTATGATGTCTCCATGGTTGCTTAATTTGTTTATGGATGGGGTTGTTAGGGAGATGAATGCAAGAGTTTTAGAGAGAGGGGGCAAGTATGCAGTCTGTTGTGGATGAGAGGGCTTGGGAAGTGAGTCAGTTTTGTTTGCTGATGATACAGCGCTGGTGGCTGATTTGGGTGAGAATCTGCTGAATCTGGTGACTGAGTTTTGAAAAGTGTGTGAAAGAAGAAAGTGAGAGTAAATGTGAATAAGAGCAAGGATATTAAGTACAGTAGGGTTGAGGGACAAGTCAGTTGAGAGGCAAGTTTGAATGGAGAAAAACTGGAGGAAGTGAAGTGTTTTAGATATCTGGAAGTGGATTTGGCAGTGGATGGAACCATGGAAGCAGAAGTGAGTCACAGGGTGGGGTAGGGGGCGAAGTTCTGGGAGTGTTGAAGAATGTGTGGAAGGCGACAACATTATCTCAGAAAGCAAAAATGGGTATGTTTGAAGGAATAGTGGTTCCCACAATGTTATATGGTTGCGAGGTGTGGGCTATAGATATGGTTGTTCATAGGAGGGCGTATGTGTTGGAAATGAGATGTTTGAGGACCATATGTGGTGTGAGTTGGTTTGATCAAGTAAGTAATGAAAGGGTAAGAGAGATGTGTGGTAATGAAATGAGTGTGGTTGAGAGAGCAGAAGAGGGTGTATTGAAATGGTTTGGTCACATGGAGAGAATGAGTGAGGAAAGATTGACAAAAAGGATATAGGTGTTAGAGGTAGAGGGAACGAGGAGAAGCGGGAGACCAAATTGGAGGGGGAAGGATGGGGTGAAAAAGATTTTGAGTGATCTAGGCCTGAACATGCAGGAGGGTGAAAGGCGTGCAAGGAATAGAGTGAATTGGAATGATGTACACCAAGGTTGATATGCTGTCAATGGATTGAACCAGTGCAGGTGAAGCGTCTGGGGTAAACCATGGAAAGTTTTATGGGGCCTGGATGTGGAAAGGGAGCTGTGGTTTTGGTGCATTATACATGACAGCTAGAAACTGAGTATGAACGAATGTGGCCCCTGTTGTCTTTTCCTAGCGCTACATCGCGCACGTGTGGAGGGAGAGGGTTGTCATTTCATTTGTGGTGGTGTGGCGACGGGAATGAATAAAGGCAGCAAGTATGAATTATATATATGTGTTTATATGTATATGTCTGTGTATGTATATATATGTATATGTTGAAATGTATAGGTATGTATATGTGCATGTGTGGAGGTGTATTTATATACATGTTTATGTGGGTGGGTTGTGCCATTCTTTTGTCTGTTTCCTTGTGCTACCTCGCTAATGCGAGAGACAGTGACATAGTATAATAAATGAATAAATAGTGCTCTTCCATGACAAGATGTCATCCATACCCTTTTTGGTGTTTCCTTGTACAGAACTGAATAGGGTAAGTTTCTCATTTATACATTTTCTTAATAAGAATTATTTAGAAATATTTGAGAGAAAACAGCAGTGCAGATCCTCTTTATAGATAGCTGATCATTGCCTCTGATCAGAGATTGGGATGGTCATTATAAGTGTTTGTGTTTACGTTTATACACTGAACTGTATGAAAAAGTTTAGGTATGATTACTGGTTTTTGTGTTGGTACCCAGGTTGCTGAAGGTAAATATGACTCTTATTTTCCATGTGTATATTTTAAGGTTCCACATTAAAGATGTTTCAAACTTACATGAAAAATGAAAGTAGAGTACATTGAACCTCCACTAATCCATAACTTTCAGGGCCCAGGTCTGATTAGATAAGTGAAAATCATGAATTATTCCAACATCACAGCATCTTTCCCAATTCCTGATTTTCCATCATCTCATTTCACTATCCTGTGAGACAAAATCATTGAATAGGACAAAACACCATGTAGATATAGTGTATATCCATACTGTCATTTGGAGTAGGTTATGAATTTTCATAAATGATTCGTTATTTTCTTGGTAGTGTGAAAAAGGTTTTACTACTTTGACAGTACAAAAATCACAAAATAGCCCAAAATAACAAAAAATGAAAATGAATTATTAGGAGTTTGGTTTATTATAATAAAGTTATTTTTTAGGTAGTTTGTAATGCTCAAGAAAGCATTAGAAATGAAGGAGATATATATTATTAATAATTGTTAATCCTGTGTGCATAATCAGGAGGAGCAACTGAAGAAGCAGAGAGAGGAAGAGCAGCAGCGGCTAGAGCGTGAAGCTAGTAGACGTGAGAAGGCTAGACAAGAGGAACAGCTGAAACAAATTCAGACCAAGCAGATCAAGGACAGGCTTCTGCAAATTTCACAGACTTCTTATGGTCAGAAAATGATGGAAAAGTTTGATGAAGAAGTAAGTAATAGTTGTACCCATGAATGTATCCACAGTTCTCATTAGATTCTTTAGAGTAAAAGAAATGTCCTTAAGATATGATGTGTTGTATTTCATTAGTGGAACTAAATAAGCAGTATAATTCAAGTACCCTACATTAATGGATTTGAAGGATTTGGCATATTAGGTAGACACATTTGACAGAAGTAGATAGTAGGAACATTAGGTAGGGGCCTCTGGAAACTTTGCAGTAGAATTACCCCTCTGCCAGTGGCCTGCTGAGGATGAGTTACTAAAAGATAAGAAGCAGCACTGGAGTTGAACAGTTATGGAGATTCTTTTGCTGTGGCCACCTCATGAGGGAGTTTCCAAAAGGTATGGGTATCAGAGACATTGATAGATATATGAAATTTGGCATGTTTAACATAACTGTAAGTTAAATTTACATTATGCCTTTTTGTGCTCTTTGCTCTGAAAAGTTAATTAGTTTACCTGTTAGTGAAAGAGAGAGAGGAAATGGATGAACAGTATCTACAGGGAAGAGATGTGAGTGACTGGGATGAGTACAAGAGAAAGTGACAGAGAGTCTGAAAGTATGAGAGCTGAAACACAAAGCAACATAGAGAGGGTGAGAGAGTATAAATGAACTTCAGAAAATAAGAAAATGCATTGGAAGATGGTGAATTGTGTGAGAATATGAGAAGATTGGGAGTGACAGTGTGAAGAGTAGATGGGGTAGTAGTAATAGGCAGAAAAGAGGTGAAGAAGAAAATAAGGTTGGGACCATATTTTCAATGAACATTAAATGTGATAGATTATATGTTGGTGTATGAAGGTTGCTTGGACAGGGTATCATGCAAAGTGAGAGAGTGCCAGATAATAGCAATTTGAAAAGAGGGGAAATAGTGACTCTTGTTTAAGATTCGTTGTGGCATAGCTTCAGGAGTGGGTAGAGCTACAGTTAAGATAAAGAGTTTCCAAATACTTTGTGACACATATTCTTGTCTCCAAAGTGTGTAACTTTGCACTTGTCTACATTAAACTTCATTTGCCCTCTGTCTTACCACTCTGCTAGTAAGTTAAGATCTCTTTGAATCGTTTTGCAGACCTGCCTGCTTACAGCTCTACCTCCTAGTTTAGTATTGTCATCAAATTTAGAGATCTTAGATATGAGACCAAGGTCTATGTCATTATTGTATATTGTGAAAAGAGTTTGGCCTCGGACCAACCCCTGTGGCACCCGACTCATTACGTCTAGCCAAAATTGAGGCTTCGCTGATTAATACTACACAATGCTTTCTTTTGGTAAGCCAGTCTCTGATCCATGTACAGAGTTATTCACCGATTCTGTGTGCTTTGCGTTTATGTAAAAGTCTCTTGTGAGGTACTTTATCAAAAGCATTTTGGAAATCTCAATATATAAAGTTACTTGAAGGTTGGCCTGCAGGTGTGCTAACCCACTACTTATACTGAGTTGTCCCCAACTGACTCTACTTGACCTTTCTTTGCTAATTCCTCTGCCTATGAAGTTACTGCTGCTACCAAGGATCCCTACTGCCAAGGTTCCATCCATCCTCTACCTCTTCCTTGATTGTGGTCAAACTGGAAGCCTTATCCCTCAGATCCCTTGCACATTCTGATTCTGCCTATGCTGACCCACCTCCCACAGCTAGCCCCTCTCCCCCACCCACTCTTCTGTTTCCTTTATTAGTTTGACTGTGATTTGCTCTCTGGAGTCGTTTATCTCTGTCGAAAAAAAAAAAACAGGCATAGTGTTCTCATACAATAATCTACCAAGGCAGGATTACCCTATTCCATATAAGTGAAGACCATCCCTGGTGTACAGAGATCAGTCATGACTAGAATAGTCCCACAGGTCTATACTTAACACACTATTCTCCTTCCCACAGAGAGCTTTAATTCTTCTGTTTATCCCCAGCATTATTCTGAGAGTACAGGAATCGACATCATACCTTGGCAGCAATTCCAGTAGTATAAGCTTCCTACGACTTTCTTTAAACTTGCAAATGAGTTCCCTATACTTTGCTGATATTTCTTCTGATCTCCCATTAATTACATTGTTTGTCCCCACCTGAACTACAAAAATCACATCTTTGGGATTGTTTGAGACTATGTCGTCAAACTTATCTAGAACGTATTCTATCTTAGCACTTGGATAACACAAGTTCTTCCTATTTCTACCCTTCGCACAAAACTCCTGGTCCTAATGTTTGGCTATAGATTCCCAACCAGGATGATTCTATGATCATCCTGTACTTCATCATCTAGTATGCTGAACCTATTGTGAGTGGACAGTTCGTTGCTAGTAAGTTGTTTGGTAATGCAGACAAGTTTTCTTCGCACGTTGGATGATGAAAGTATCTTCCAACTTCGTCACAACAGTTGCTATCCTACTATCCAAGTTATCTACCTAGATGATTTACCTATGTCTGTTATGTGTATCACAACTGTTTTTGCTGCCAAGAACTCAGCTTCCTCTTCCCACCCTTTCATCCTAACATCCAGTTTCTCTCAGGCTTCACTGTTTTTCCTAACGTTTACCAAAAGCCTATCAAATACATCACAGAGCAAACAGGAAGCGTACTCACCTTCTCTAAGGAAAAAGTCCCTGTTGAACTCACAGTGGCATCTAGGGTAGACAACTTGAGAAGCTGGAGCTTTCTTCTAGGATTTGACTAAGATTCAAAGGATTAGGAAGCTTAGGAAGTGAGTCAGTTGTTGTTCGCAAATTCAGGTGAGAAACTGCAGAAGCTGGTAACTGAGTTTGGTAAAGTGTGTGAAAGAAGAAAGCTACGAATAAGTGTGAATAAGAGCAAGGTTATTAGGTACAATAGGGTTGAAGGACAAGTCAATTGGTACAATAGGGTTGAAGGACAAGTCATTTGGGAGGTAAGTTTGAATGGAGAAAAACTGGAGGAAGTGAAGTGTTTTAGATATCTGGGAGTGGATTTGGCAGCAGATGGAACCATGGAAGCGGAAGTGAATCATAGGGTGGGGGAGGGGGCAAAAGTTCTGGGAGCGTTGAAAAGTGTGTGGAAGTCATGAACGTTATTTTGGAAAGCAAAAATGGGTATGTTTGAAGGAGTAGTGGTTCCAACAATGCTGTAAGGTTGCGAGGCGTGGGCTATATAGATAGAGTTGTGCGGAGGAGGGTGGATGTGCTGGAAATGAGATGTTTGAGGACAATATGTGGTGTGAGGTGGTTTGATTGAGAAAGTAATAACAGGGTAAGAGAGATGTGTGGTAATAAAAAGAGTGTGGTTGAGAGAGCAGAAGAGGGTGTTTTGAAATGGTTTGATCACATGGAGAGAATGAGTGAGGAAAGATTGACCAAGAGGATATATGTGTCGGAGGTAGAGGGAACAAGGAGAAGTGGGAGACCAAATTGAAGGTGGAAAGATGGAGTGAAAAAGATTTTGTGTGATCGGGGCCTGAACATTCAGGAGGGTGAAAGGCGGGCAAGGAATAGAGTGAATTGGATTGATGTGGTATACCGGGGTTGACGTGCTGTCAGTGGATTGAATCAGGGCATGTGAAGCGTCTGGGGTAAACCATGGAAAGTTGTATGGGGCCTGGATGTGGAAAGGGAGCAGTGGTTTCGGGCATTATTGCGTGGCAGCTAGAGATTGAGTGTGAACGAATGGGGCCTTTTTTTTCTTTTCCTAGTGCTACCTCGAGTGAATTGGAATGATGTGGTATACCGGGGTCGACGTGTTGTCAATGGATTGAACCAAGGCATGTGAAGCGTCTGGGGTAAACCATGGAAAGTTGTGTGGGGCCTGGATGTGGAAATGGAGCTGTGGTTTTGGTGCATTATACATGACAGCTAAAGACTGAGTGTAAACGAATGTGGCCTTTGTTGTCTTTTCCTAGTGCTACCTTGCACACATGCGGGGGAAGGGGGTTTTCATTTCATGTGTGGTGGTGTGGCGACGGCAATGAATAAGGGCAGACAGTATGAATTATGTGCATATATGTATATGTCTGTGTGTGTATATATATGTATACGTTGAGATGTATAGATACGTATATGTGCTGTGTGTGGACGTGTATGTATATGCATGTGTACATGGGTGGGTTGGGCCATTCTTTCATCTGTTTCCTTGCGCTACCTCGCTAACACGGGAGACAGCGACAAATTATAATATATATATGATTTTTTTTTTTTTTTTTTTTTTTTTTTTTTTTCCCCCCGCTGTCTCCCGCGTCTGCGAGGTAGCACAAGGAAACAGATGAAAGAAATGGCCCAACCCACCCCCATACACATGTATATACATACGTCCACACACGCAAATATACATACCTACACAGCTTTCCATGGTTTACCCCAGACACTTCACATGCCCTGATTCAATCCACTGACAGCACGTCAACCCCGGTATACCACATCGATCCAATTCACTCTATTCCTTGCCCTCCTTTCACCCTCCTGCATGTTCAGGCCCCGATCACACAAAATCTTTTTCACTCCATCTTTCCACCTCCAATTTGGTCTCCCACTTCTCCTCGTTCCCTCCACCTCCGACACATATATCCTCTTGGTTAATCTTTCCTCACTCATTCTCTCCATGTGCCCAAACCATTTCAAAACACCCTCTTCTGCTCTCTCAACCACGCTCTTTTTATTTCCACACATCTCTCTTACGTTACTTACTTGATCAAACCACCTCACACCACACATTGTCCTCAATGATATCAAAGGATATCCCAAAGATTCAAAGGATTTCACTAAGATTCAAGTGGATCACTAAGTGGCACACAAAAAGACCTGTTTGAAACTGGGTCTGCAAGTGCGTCACTGGAGCATATTTTTCCTCGACAAGGGTTGGCGGAAAACCTACAAGGGTTGGCAGACTGTAGAGAGAAGCTCCAGAAGTTGGTGACAAATATTGGAAGAGTATTTGAAAGGAGTGCTGAGATTATATATATATATATATATATATATATATATATATATATATATATATATATATATATATATATATATATATATTTTTTTTCTTTTAAACTATTCGCCATTTCCCGCGTTAGCGAGGTAGCACTAAGAACAGAGGACTGGGCCTTTTTTGGAATATCCTCACCTGGCCCCCTCTGTTCCTTCTTTTGGAAAATTGAAAAAAAAAAAAAACGAGAGGGGAGGATTTCCAGCCCCCCACTCCCTCCCCTTTTAGTCGCCTTCTACGACACGCAGGGAATACGTGGGAAGTATTCTTAATCCCCTATCCCCAGGGATAATATATATATATATATATATATATATATATATATATATATATATATATATATATATATATATATATATATATATATATACACACACAAAAGAATGGTTTAATTTATATCATGGAGGACTTGGAGATAGTGGATTGCTTAGGTACCAGGGAGAGGATGTTGCAGTGGATACAGCCAGTGCAAAAATCATGCAATGAAAGAGGGAGGCTAAGTAAGGTCATGTATGTTGTAGATTAGAGAAGAGAGGTCATTTCCTCCTCCTCATATTTTTCTCTCCTTCCTTTCATGTTTTCCATCACACCTTTATACCTTTGTTTCCTCCCTTTCTCTCTCTATTCTGCATGTTTCCCTGTTTTTTCTATTCCTTTTTTCCTGTTTACCTTTTTCCATGCCTCCCACCTTGATCTCTGTGTTTCCATTCCTCCCAGCCACTTTAATTTATTCAAATGACTCATGACATTTTTCTTCCAAAGTTCCCATTAGTTTTGATCATGCTGCCTTTATATACTTACATATTCTCAAATGTTCAATCAATTTATCACTCAGGAGTTGTTGAGTCTTGGTGCAGAAGAAATTTTGCAAAGGCAAGTCGAAGAATTAGAGAAAGAAAGAAAAGAACTCCAGCAACGACTCAAGGCTCAGGAGAAGAAAGTGGATCATTACGAAAGAGCTAAACGATTGGTAGAAATTCCACTTCTGAAAAAAATGTTGGAAGATGAGAAGGTAAGTGTGGAAAGAGAGAACGTTATCTGAGAGGGCAAGAATGGGTATGTTTCAGAGAATAGTAGCCCAAGTATATTATGTGGATGTGAGGCATGGGCTACAGAAAGGGTTGTGTGGAGGAGGACAGATGTGTTGGAAATTAAATGTTTGTGGATAATAATGAGGTGTGCGGTGGTTTGATCTAGTTAGCATTTAAGGGGTAAGAGAGGTGTTTTAATAAAAAGATTGTAGTTGAGAAATCTGAAGAGGATGTGTTAAAATGATTTGAACCTAAGGAGAGAATGAGTGAAGAAAGGTTGACAAGGAGGATATATGAGTCAGTAGTGCAGGGAATAAGGAAAATGAGACCAAATTGGAGATGGAAGGTTGGAATGAAAAAGATTTTGTGTAATTGGGACTTGAACATGGAGGAGGATGAAAGGCTTACAGAATAGAGAGTAATGGGACCATGTGATATACTGGGGATGATGTTCTGTCAATGGACTGAATCAAGGCATGTGATATGTCCAGAATAAACCAAGGAAAATGTGTGTGGCCTGGATGTGATTCGGTTGCAGTGCATTACACATGACAGCTCGAGTATGGATGTGAGAGGGTATGGGCTTTCTTTTCCTGTCTCCTGGCACTACCTTGTTAATGTAGGAAACTGTGATCAAGTATGAAAGAAATAGAGAAAAATGTATGTCAACTCAAGGTCCTAAAGAAAAATTTGTGTAAGCCTTTAATTTTGAAGCAGGTGAAGATAAGTACATAGGTTTCAGGTACAGTGCATCCCACAAGATTTGGTACGACTTATTGATATGATTGTAGTGGTAAAATTCTATATGTTTATGGCAGATTGTTATTTATTGATCCCCTAATTTTATTAGAAAAAAGACAAGGAATTCTGGAAATTACAAGAAGAGGAACGTGTGAAGAAACTTGTTGAGGAACATCAGGTCAGCTTGGAGCATAGTAGGCGATTAAAGCGTATGCAGACAGATCGTGTTGAATTTCTTAACCAACTCAAGTCTTCCCGTCGATCTGAAATTGAGAAGAAACTCAACGACTTTAATGCTCGTCTTGAAGTGGAACGAAAGAATCGACTTGGAGAAAGGAAAGAGCAGAGGTGAGCAGATATTTTGTGTGGTCACTCATTTGTAGCTATCTATTTGTACTGTACAATGAGGGAGTTTTTCTCATGTGGTCCTATCTCTTTCAAACATCCTCTGTTATTATACAACTTCGTAAACTTAACGTATGCTGTCTGCTTTAACCATGACCTGAATCATTTCTTCCATTAGTCCACCACTCTTATACTATAAAAGTACTTCCTTCCATATTTTACAGCAAGTTTTTTGTGTGTGTTTAATTATATGCCCTCTGGTTCCTGTATCCCTGCATCTCTGAAGAAGTATTCACTGTCTGTATTATTTATTTATTTATGAAATTTAAAGGTTGTGATCTGGTTGCCCAAGTTGGGCAGATTTAAAGCTTCTAGCCTTTCTTTCTAACCCAGCCCTCTTAGTTATGGTACCATATTTATTGCCATGCTCCACACTAAACCTTCTTTGTTAGCTCTAAGTGCTTCTTTGGGTGCAGTATTCAAACTTAAGAAGCATATTTTAGTTTGGCCTTATTTTGGATATAAACAGTTTGTATTTCCTTATGCATAAACTTGAAAGTGTTTCTAAATTTTGCTAAAAGACAGTTTCTAATACTTATTTTTTCTGTGCAGGGAGGTTGTTTTACACTCATGAGGATCCCATCTTTTGGACATTCTGTACTTAAAACAACTAAGATTTATGTATGCTTTCTGCAATAACCATGCCCTTAGTCATCTTATTCCAGTCATAGATAGATCCACCACTCTTATACTACGAGCATTTTACATCTGTTTTAACAAGTTTTCTAATTTTAGATTATATAAGGTCTACCTTTTGCTGACTGAAATTCACAACATTTCATATTTTCTCTGACCAGACGTCGTGAACGTCGTGAGGCTTACTACCACATGAAGGCAGAGGAAGAGCAGCAGCGAAGAGATGAAGAGCTGAAAAAAGCAAGAGAAGAGCAAGAGCGGTTAGAGAGGGAACAAAGAGAGAAGGAAGAACAAGAATATCTTGAAAGGAAGGCGCAACTAGACCGACAAGCAGAACTCCAGAGAGGTAAGTAGATTGTGGAGGTATTGCATAATTTGTGCCCATATCCCTGGAGATAGGGGAGAAAGAATACTTCCTACGTATTCCCTGCGTGTTGTAGAAGGCGACTAAAAGGGGAGGGAGCGGGGGCTGGAAATCCTCCCCTCTCATTTTTAATTTTCCAAAAGGAGGAACAGAGAAGGAGGCCAAGTGAGGATTTTCCTCAAAGGCTCAGTCCTCTGTTCTTAACTCTACCTCACCAATGTGGGAGGTAGCAAATAGCATGATAAAAGAAAAAGAATCCCTGGGGATAGGGGAGAAAGAATACTTCCCACGCATTCCCCCGTGTGTCATAAAAGGCAACGAAAGGGGACAGGAGCGGGGGGCTAGAAACCCTCTCCTCCTCGTATTTTAACTTTCTAAAAGGGGAAACAGAAGAAGGAGTCATGCAGGGAGTGCTCATCCTCCTCAAAGGCTCAGATTAGGGTGTCTAAATGTGTGTGGATGTAACCAAGATGAGAAAAAAGGAGAGATAGGTAGTATGTTTGAGGAAAGGAACCTGGATGTTTTGGCTCTGAGTGAAATGAAGCTCAAGGGTAAAGAGGAAGAGTGATTTGGGAATGTCTTGGGAGTAAAGTCAGGGGTTAGTGCGAGGACAAAAAAACAAAAATATATATATATATATTTTTTTTGCCTTACATCCTCGAGGATGTAAGGCATGTATACGAGTAGGAAGAGAGGAAAGTGATCGGTTCTCAGTGAATGTAGGTTTGCGGCAGGGGTGTGTGATGTCTCCATGGTTGTTTAATTTGTTTATGGATGGGGTTGTTAGGAAGGTAAATGCAAGAGTTTTGGAAAGAGAGGCAAGTATGAAGTCTGTTGGGGGTGAGAGAGCTTGGGAAGTGAGTCAGTTGTTGTTCGCTGATGATACAGCGCTGGTGGCTGATTCATGTGAGAAACTGCAGAAGCTGGTGACTGAGTTTGGTAAAGTGTGTGAAAGAAGAAAGTTAAGAGTAAATGTGAATAAGAGCAAGGTTATTAGGTACAGTAGGGTTGAGGGTCAAGTCAATTGGGAGGTAAGTTTGAATGGAGAAAAACTGGAGGAAGTAAAGTGTTTTAGATATCTGGGAGTGGATCTGGCAGTGGATGGAACCATGGAAGTGGAAGTGGATCATAGGGTGGGGGAGGGGGCGAAAATCCTGGGAGCCTTGAAGAATGTGTGGAAGTCGAGAACATTATCTCGGAAAGCAAAAATGGGTATGTTTGAAGGAATAGTGGTTCCAACAATGTTGTATGGTTGCGAGGCGTGGGCTATGGATAGAGTTGTGCGCAGGAGGATGGACGTGCTGGAAATGAGATGTTTGAGGACAATGTGTGGTGTGAGGTGGTTTGATCGAGTAAGTAACGTAAGGGTAAGAGAGATGTGTGGAAATAAAAAGAACGTGGTTGAGAGAGCAGAAGAGGGTGTTTTGAAATGGTTTGGGCACATGGAGAGAATGAGTGAGGAAAGATTGACCAAGAGGATATATGTGTCGGAGGTGGAGGGAACGAGGAGAAGTGGGAGACCAAAATGGAGGTGGAAAGATGGAGTGAAAAAGATTTTGTGTGATCGGGGCCTGAACATGCAGGAGGGTGAAAGGAGGGCAAGGAATAGAGTGAATTGGATCGATGTGGTATACCGGGGTTGACGTGCTGTCAGTGGATTGAATCAGGGCATGTGAAGCGTCTGGGGTAAACTATGGAAAGCTGTGTAGGTATGTATATTTGCATGTGTGGACGTATGTATATACATGTGTATGGGGGTGGGTTGGGCCATTTCTTTCGTCTGTTTCCTTGCGCTACCTCGCAAACGCGGGAGACTGCGACAAAGTATAATAAAAGAAAAAAAAAAAAAATATATATATATATATATATATATATATATATATATAATACTTAGTTGCTATCTCCTGAGTTAGGGCAAGGAAACAAACGAAAGAATGGACCAACCCACCCACATACACATGTATATACATACACATCCACACTGCTCTTCCCCAATCTGATGCTCTGTACATGCCTTCACCCTCTCAATCAATACCCTCCCATATAATTTACCAGGAATACTCAACAAACTTATACCTCTGTAATTTGAGCACTCACTCTTATCCCCTTTGCCTTTGTACAATGGCACTATGCAAGCATTCCGCCAATCCTCAGGCACCTCACCATGAATCATACATACATTAAGTAACCTTACCAACCAGTCAACAATACATTTACATAATTCATACTCTCTGCCCTTATTCATTCCTGTCGCCACCCTGCCTCACATGAAATAACAACCCCCTCCCCCCGCATGTGGGCGAGGTAGCGCTAGGAAAAGATAACAAAGGCCACATTCGTTCACACTCTGCCTCTAGCTGTCATGTGTAATGCACCGAAACCACAGCTCCCTTTCCACATTTAGGTCCCACAAAACTTTCCATGGTTTACACCAGACACTTCACATGCCCTAGTTCAATCCATTGACAGCACTTCAACCCCAGTATACCACATCGTTCCAATTCACTATTCCTTGCACACCTTTCACCCTCATGTATGTTCAGGCCCAGATCACTCAAAATCTTTTTTACTCCATCTTTCCACCTCCATTTTGGTCTCCCACTTCTCGTTCCCTCCACCTCTGACACATATATCCTCTGTCAATCTTTCCTCATTCATTCTCTCCATGTGACCAAACCATTTCAATACACCCCTTTCTGCTCTCTCAACCACACTTTTTATTGCCACTTGTCTCTCCTCCCCACAACCCTATATATAGCCCATGCCTTGCAACCCTATAACATTGTTGGAACCACTATTCCTTCAGAGATACCATTTTTGCTTTCCAAGATAATGTTCTGGCCCTTCACACATTCTTCATCGCTCCTGCCCCCTCCCCCACCCTGTGACTCACTTTCGCTTCCATGGTTCCATCCACTACTAAATCCTCTCCCAGATATCTAAAACACTTCCCTTCCTCTAGTTTTTCTCCATTCAAACTTACCTCCCAATTGACTTGTCCCTCAACCCTACAGAACCCTACCTTGCTCTTAGAAACTTAAAGAAAATTATGAAAGGTAACATCAGTACTTATTTGTTGAAAGGTGTTCTTGTATTTTGAAGTACCATCTCCCAGGATAGCTTTTTTTTTTTTTTTTTTAATGATTATAGGTCTGTTTGATAAGTATAGAGATTTTATGCCATGACTTGTATGGTTTAATTGATACTTTCATTGCTTCAGAGCGAGAGAAGGCTATAGAGGAAAAGCAGAAGATAGATTCAGGTCGTCGCTTTGGTACAGAAGACTCAGGTTGGAGACGTACACCACGTGATGAACCAAGAGAGGAGCAACCAGCAGTTGAACAAGAAAGAGAAAGTGTTGAGCGTACTGGAATCTGGAGGGCTGGTGGAGGTAAGAATATTTCTGTAAACTAGATTCATGTAATACCTTCCTAAGCATAGCAATTGTAAGCCAGGGAGATAGGTATTTCTGCATCCTTACCATCATGAGGATGTTGGTGTGGGAACTCCAATTCTGGAAAATTGATTACTAAAGAGATGCACTTCATCCACCACCATATAATGGAAAGATATTTTTCTTTCATGTACATTTCCAGTGTTAGTACCATGAATGGACAAAGAAAGGCTGTGATCACTTTGTCCTTTGACCCTAAGGTAGGGGAGAAAGTTTTACCTCCGTCTTAGAAAGTGACTAACATGGGGCATGAGCAGGGAGCTGGAGACTCTCCATTCTTGTATTTCAATTTCTGAAAGATAAATGGAAAAGGGGTTACTAAACAGACTATCTCATCCACCATCCCCCCCCCCCCTAAACTGCTTGAATCAGGAAATTACCCCTAACCCCATGAGTGTCCACCCATAAAAGATATAGAATATATTTCCCCTGCAGAATATATGTAGATTACCCATAGGTAAGGAAAAAATAATCATATGCTTTCCTCTTTGTTCATGTGATAGGGTGCTGAATGGAGAAAGGAAGGTAACATAGACACTGTGTACCTTTGCAGTTGTATGGTTATCATGGTTTCTTTCCAGTTGTGATTTTACATTATATACACAAAGCACACACATACATTCTTACTGTTTACATTTCATTTACACATGCCCTGAATCAGGGTGTATGAAGCAGTCAAGACAGATAAAGGAATTTTTGTTGGTGGTAACATCTGGTTTTATTCCACTATTCATGACATCTAGAAAGTGGATATGTGCTCATGAGGCTGTTTTTGTTTATGTTCCTAAGGCTTCCTTGCTAAGGAAGGCTAAGCATTTAGGTATAAATGAAATGCTTGAGCGTGTATATTTTTTCATACCTGTTTCCCAATTCTCACATTAGCAAGGTAGTACCAGGAACAGATGAAGAAAAGGTCTGATTCACTCTCATCCATTGTCTAGTTGACATGTGTAATGCATCTGCCTATTTATGTAGTCTGTTGAAATGTATCTTTGATTAAATGTTGAGTCTTATGGTAAGCGGATTTCTCTTTGTGGAGTTTTCCTTAATGGTCTTTCTCTTTGCAGTTTTCCTCGTTGGTCTGCTATTCAGGAATGGCTCTTTTCTGTTAACTGGGAAATGGGTATACTTTCTCTTTCTGTTTGTATAGTTTCTCATATCATGTTACTGATACAGAATTTTCATTTGTTCTTTGATGCTTTAGGAGGATGGCGTGAGAAGGAACGTGAAAAGTTAGATGTCTGGCGCCGTAAGGAGGATGACTCTGAAGAAGAACCAGTGAGAGAGCCTAGAGATCGTGGAAACCGTGATATCAGGCAAGATGAACCACCACCACCACCAAGAGATCGAGGCAACCGTGATATCAGACGAGATGAACCCCCAAGAGATTTCCGCCGAGAACGTGAAGATAGGCTTGGCTTTGGCAGAGATCGAGAGGAGCGTGGAGGTTTAGGCAGGGATAGAGAGGAACGGGGAGGTTTTGGAAGGGACAGGGAGGAACGATTCAGTAGGGACCGTGAGGACCGTGGAGGCTATGGCAGAGATCGGGAAGATCGTTTTGGTAGCAGGGATGAACGACTCGGATTTGGAAGCAGAGATGATAGGTGAGTAAAATTTCTCTGCTGTATTGAACTGCATTTGATACATGAACACACCTTTTTCCCAACATTATGTTTAGCAATCATGTCACCTTCATTGCATTATTTTGAAAATGAGCTTTGAGAAATGCCAGCAAGCTGTAAGGAGAAATGTAGCCCTGCCTTTTGGCAAAATGGTACAAGCAGTAAACAGAAGGAGGTAGGAACATAAGATAGGAGCATTAGGTTGAAACATTTGGGAGAAGTAGTAGGTAGGAACATTAGGTAGGATCATCTGAAGACACTGGTCTAGAGTAGCCTTCTGCCAGTGGTTTGTTAAGGATGAGACACTAAAGGCTCTAAGCCTTTTGCCATGGCCACTTCCCAGAAGGAGTTCCAGTAGGCTATTTGGTTCTTACATACCCAGAACCCCTATGCTTCTAAAGTTCAATTAAAACTCTTGTTGTTTGAAGAGAAAATATGACAGTACTGTAACCAATGAGGTTAGGAGTTGCTGCCACTGTGAATAGGCTCAAAATTGGAAAGTTGTCAAGTCTCAGTACCTCAAGGGGATACTTTAGTTTTCTAGAGTATCCAAGTCTCACTCCACCTTCTCATGGTGACCTCGTTAACACACCCCTTAGGGGTAGAAGTAAAGAGGGAGGTGTTGCCCAATTCCATCAGGGCAATCCTTTTAAATACAGATTAAAAACAGTCAGTCATCTGAAATTTGCTGGGACTTTTTAGTATTGTGGACAATTTTGCAGCCTAGCTGCTTCTGGCAACACTGCACTGCTGGAGTATGCATGGGTATGTGTAATGTATATTCTCCTGTGAATGTGAAGACTGTGTGAGGTAAGGATGAAATGAAGCATTTCTAGAAAAATTTGAATTACTGTGTAAACAGTTTTTAGAATGAGAGAAATGTGGCCGTAATTGGTGATATGAATGCAAAAGTGTCATGTTATGAAATTAGTGAGATAGTTGGTTAATGGAAAGCCATCTGTAGAGGAGCAAATGCATGTGTAAGAGTGGATGGAGAGTTAAGCAAAAGTGTCAGCATACATGTAGGTGTGAGGCAAGGCTGTGTGATGTCACCATGGCTTTTAATGTACGTATGGTTGGAGTGATAAGAGAGATGAAAGCAAAATTAGGGAAGAGCGGTGCAGAGATGGATTGTGAGGGTGAGATATGGTGGCCATTGGCAAGCTTGTTTGTGGACGATATTGTGTTGTTTGTTGAGAGTGAGGAGTAGTTGCAGAAGGTTTTAAGGTGTTTTATGATGTGTGCAAGTATAAACAATTGAAGGTAAATGCAAGAAAAACTTAAGTAACTTTTTGAAAGGAAACAGAGTGAAAGTATTGATTTTGTTAAATCATATAGAGTGAAAGAAGAAAGTGTACTAAATTGTGCTTTGGTTAGGGGGAGAAAGACAAAGAGGTAAGAGAATTTAAGTGTTTACGAGCTGTCTTGGGTAAGTTTGGTGACATGGAAGGAGAAATAAAGGAGAGAGTAGTACAAGGTAGAAGAGTCATTGGGTCCCTTGATAGATTGATGAAGGAAAGATGAAGAGGAAAGAGAATTTAATTGTTTAGGAGCTGTCTTGGGTAAGTTTGGTGACATGGGAGGAGAAATAAAGGAGAGAGCAGTACAAGGTAGATGAGTCATTGGGTCCCTTGATAGATTGATGAAGGGTAGAGGTATAAGTATGGAAGTGAAGAGAGAATTAAGGGACAGCATATTCTCCCTAACTCTGACCTATGCTGTTGAAACATGGACATGGAATATGTCACAGAGGTCAAGAATCCAGACTGGAAATGAGCTATTTGAGAAGAGCATATGGTATGACGAGATGGAGTGAAGAAAGAAATGAAGGTTTGTAAAATAGATAAGATATGGCAGGGAATGAATTGTTGAGTGGTAAAGTGTGTGAAGTGTAATACTTTGAGGTTGTTTGGGCCTGTGGAAAGAATCAAGACTAGCTGTTTACAAGGAGAGTCCATGATAGAACAATTAAAGGGTTTGGTGTGAGAGGAAGATCACCTGTGACATTGGCAAATAGCGTGGAAGAATACTGGAGGGAGAGAAATGGTGGAAAAATGCATGGAATTGTGTATGGAAGGGAGGCATGTAAGGACATGGATAAGTGGAGACTCTTTTGCCTTAGCTACCCCTTGATGGGAGTTCCTAGAGGGAACAGGCATCAGAGGTATAGATGGATGGATAGACCTTCTTTGTAACTTATTTTTGCCAGACTCAGAAAACCCATCATCTTAAGTAGAAAAAATGACCAGCAAATTCTTTAGTAGGTACTCCCACCAGGAGGGCTTGTCAGACTATTAGCATAGTGAGGTACAGACAAAGATTGGCTTTGTTTGCTCACAGTCAGTCTCAAGCTGAAATGCCCTAAAAGCCTTTCTCTATTTTCCCCTGACCACCTCATATGCCCTGGTTCAACCCATTGACAGCACATCCCCTCACATATACCACATTGCTCCAATTCACTCTATCCCTTGCGTACCTCTTGGCCTCCTGTGAAGTTTATTCAACAATCATTCTGTCTTTCATGCCATTCTTCCATCTCCACCTTGGTCTCCCTTCTTTTTTTTTCTGCTTCCAATTTTAGTACATGTATACCTTTAGTCAATATCTGTTGTATCATTCCTTCATATTCCCAAACTTCTTGACACACCATGTTCAGTTCTCTCATATACTGGACTTACTAACGCACCTCTCCCTTACTCTCATTCCATACATGATCAGCCCAGATATTGTCCTCAAGCACTTCATTTCCAACACGTCCAAACTTTTCTGTTTTGTTTTATTTGGGACTAGAGTACCATTGTACTTAACCATCTTTACCCTCTCTTTCCACACACTCGTAAATACACCTGGGAGCTTTTCCCCTTAACACACCCAGTTATTCACTTCATTTCTAATAGTTCTTTTAACTGTTAAATCCACTTCTTAATATATAAAATACTTTTACTTCATCCAGGTTCTTTCCATTCAAACTCATACTCTTCCCCCTGATTAACCTCATCTCATTTATTCAGAGTAACTCAATCTCCTCCTCCCACACAATCCCAAATGCATACACCAGCTTCTGCAGTTTTTCATTTGCAACTTCCATCAGGGCCATGTAATCTGCAAACATACACACACATCCTCACACATTCAAAGCCACTCATAAGTTACATTGATCCTCCCCACTGTCATGTTTTATGTATCCCACCACCTTACCAATCACACTCTCTCATACAACTTACTAGGTATTCTCAACAGACTTTGACTTTTTTAATTCAAGCATATGTACTTGAAAGTGCTGTGTGTGTTGGGATTTTGTACTCACTTCTCAATATGATAGTTAAAAAAAATCATCTTTTCAGGGATGGCGGTGGTGATTGGCGTCGTGCCCCACCCAGGTCTGATCGAGAGTTTGGACGTGACCGTGGTGACCGTGAATTTGGCGGTCGAGGAGATCGGGACTTTGGCAGTCGGGGTGATCGTGACCGGGACTTTGGTGGCCGAGGTGATCGTGATCGGGACTTTGGTGGCCGTGACCGTGAGTTTGGTGGGCGTGGAGACCGTGACTTCGGTGGTCGTCGTGATATGGGTCGTGATGACCGTGACCGGGATCGTGGCTTTGGTGGACGTCGAATGGATCTTGATGACCGGCGAGGTGCTGACCGTGGTCCATCTCGCGCTGATGAAGTAGGATCTTGGCGTTCTGCTGGCCCTCCACCAACCAGAGAGAGGTACTTATTATGATTATTACGTATGTATGTATGTGCTTATATGAGTGGATGGGTCTTTTTTCGTCTGTTTCCTGGCACTGCCTTGTTGATGCAGGAAACGGCAATCAAGTGTGTGAAAGAAGAAAGCTGAGAGTAAATGTAAATAAGAGCAAGGTTGTTAGGTACAGTAGGGTTGAGGGACAAGTCAATTGGGAGGTAAGTTTGAGTGGAGAAAAATTCGAGGAAGTGAAGTGTTTTAGATATCTGGGAGTGGACTTGGCAGCGGATGGAACCATGGAAGCGGAAGTGAATCATAGGGTGGGGGAGGGGGCTAAAGTTCTGGGAGCATTGAAGAATGTGTGGAAGTCGAGAACATTATCTTGGAAAGCAAAAATGGGTATGTTTGAAGGAATAGTGGTTCCAACAATGATATATGGTTGCGAGGCATGGGCTATAGATAGAGTTGTGTGGAGGAGGGTGGATGTGCTGGAAATGAGATGTTTGAGGACAATATGTGGTGTGAGGTGGTTTGATCGAGTAAGTAATGAAAGGGTAAGAGAGATGTGTGGTGGAAAAAAGTGTGTGGCTGAGAGAGAAGAAGAGGGTGTTTTGAAATGGTTTGGTCTCATGGAGAGAATGAGTGAGGAAAGATTGACCAAGAGGATATATGTGTCAGAGGTGGAGGGAACAAGGAGAAGTGGGAGACCAAATTGGAGGTGGAAAGATGGAGTGAAAAAGATTTTGAGTGATCGGGGCCTGAACATGCAGGAGGGTGAAAGGCATGCAAGGAATGGAGTGAATTGGAACAGTGTGGTATAATGGGGTCGACGTGCTGTCAATGGATTGAACCAGGGCATGTGAAGTGTCTGGGGTAAACCATGGAAAGTTTTTTTTTTTTTTTTTTTTTTTTTTTAATTTTCCAAAAGAAGGAACAGAGGGGGCCAGTTGAGGATATTCCAAAAAAGGCCCAGTCCTCTGTTCTTAGCGCTACCTCGCTAACGCGGGAAATGGCGAATAGTTTAAAAGAAAAAGAAAAAGATGTGGAAAGGAGCTATGGTTTCGGTGCATTATACATGACAGCTAGAGACTGAATGTGAATGAATGTGGCCTTTGTTGTCTTTTCCTAGCGCTACCTCGCACACATGTGGGGGGAGGGGGTTGGTATTTCATTATATGGCGAGACGAACAAGGGCAGACTATGTATTATGTGCATGTGTATATGTGTGTGTGTGTATATATATGTATACGGTGAGATGTATAGGTATGTACATGTGCGTGTGTGGACGTGTATGTATATACATGTGTACGTGGGTGGGTTTGGCCATTCTTTCGTCTGTTTCCTTGCTCTACCTCGCTAACGCGGGAGAGTGACAAAGTATGATAAATAAATAGAATATTATTTATTTATTTATTATACTTTGTCGCTGTCTCCCACGTCAGCGAGGTAGCGCAAGGACACAGACAAAAGAATGGCCCAACCCACCCACATACACATATATACATACATGTCCACACACAACACATATACATATCTATACATCTCAACGTATATATATATGTATATACACACACAAACATATGCATAGATACACGTGTACATAATTCATACTGTCTGACCTTACTCATTCCCATCGCCACCCCGCCACACATGAAATGAAAACCCCCTCCCCCCACATGTGCGCAAGGTAGCGCTAGGAAAAGACAACGAAGGCCGCATTCGTTCACACGCAGTCTCTAGCTGTCATGTATAATGCACCAAAACCACAACTACCTTTCCACATCCAGGCCCCACAAAACATTCCATGGTTTACCCCAGATGCTTCACATGCCCTGGTTCAATCCATTGACAGCACGTTGACCCCGGTATACCACATCGTTCCAATTCACTCTATTCCTTGCACGCCTTTCACCCTCCTCCATATTCAGGCCCCAATCACTCAAAATCTTTTTCACTCCGTCTTACCACCTCCTATTTGGGCTCCCACTTCTCCTAGTTCCCTCCACCTCTGACACATATATCCTCTTGGTCAATCTTTCCTCACTCAATCTCTCCATGTGACCAAACCATTTCAAAACACGCTCTTCTGCTCTCTCAACCACACTCTTTTTATTACCACACGCCTCTCTTACCCTTTCATTACTTACTCGGTCAAACCACCTCACACCACATATTGTCCTCAAATGTCTCATTAACAGCACATCCACCTTCCTCCGCACAATTCTATCTATAGCCCATGCCTCGCAATCATATAACATTGCTGGCACCACTATTCCTTCAAACATACCCATTTTTGCTTTTCAAGATAATGTTCTCAACTTCCACACATTTTTCAATGCTCCCAGAACTTTCGCCCCCTCCCCCACCCCATGATTCACTTCCGCTTCCATCGTTCCATCTGCTGCCAAATCCACCCCTAGATATCTAAAACACTTCACTTCCTCCAGTTTTTCTACATTCAAACTTACCTCCCACTTGACTTGTCCCTCAACCCTACTGTACCTAATAACCTTGCTCTTATTCATATTTACTCTCAGCTTTCCTCTTTCACACACTTTACCAAACTCAGTTACCAGCTCTGCGGTTTCTTACCCAAATCAGCCACTAGCACTGCTGTATCATTAGCGAACAACAACTGACTCACTTCCCAAGATTTCTCATCCACAACAGACTGCATACTTGCCCCTCTTTCCAAGACTCTTGCATTCACCTCCCTAACAACCCTATCCATAAACAAATTAAATAACCATGGAGACTTCACGCACCCCTGCTGCAAACCAACATTCACTGAGAACCAATCACTTTCCTCTCTTCCTACATGTACACATGCCGTACATCCTCGATAAAAACTTTTCACTGCTTCTAACAACTTACCTCCCATACCATATATTCTTAATACCTTCCACAGAGCATGTACACATGCCGTACATCCTCGATAAAAACTTTTCACTGCTTCTAACAACTTACCTCCCATACCATATATTCTTAATACCTTCCACAGAGCATGTACACATGCCGTACATCCTCGATAAAAACTTTTCACTGCTTCTAACAACTTACCTCCCATACCATATATTCTTAATACCTTCCACAGAGCATCTCTATCAACTCTATCATATGCCTTCTCCAGATCCATAAATGCTACATACAGATCCATTTGCTTTTCTAAGTATTTCTCACATACATTCTTCAAACACCTGATCCACACATCCTCTACCACTTCTGAAACCACACTGCTCTTCCCCAATCTGATTCTCTGTACGTGCCTTCACCCTCTCAATTATAGCCCTCCCATATAATTTCCCATGAATACTCAACAAACTTATACCTGTGTAATTTGAGCACTCACTCTTATCCCCTTTGCCTTTGTACAATGGGACTATGCATGCATTCCACCAGTCCTCAGGCACTTCACCATGAGTCATACATATATTAAATAACATTATTATTATTATTGTTATTATTATGTTATGTTTCTTACTACTATCTTATTACTATTATTTTTTTTAATTCCTCTTCTCACTTATTTCATCCAACTTTTACTCATTACTTAATATTCGCAATTTCATCCAAACATTTTTGCTTTGAATTTGTGTGAGAAGCACATGCTGTAGATGTCTGTTCCTGTTTTCTTTGTATTTTTCCTCTTCCTACCCAGCTTATCATATGATGTATACAGATTTTGTTCTTGGACTAGGAGTATGGTAATTTCTTCCTGCAAAACCTTTAACAACATAATTTGATTTCAGGGAGAAAATCCTTGCATTCTCAAGTTTTTTGTATTAGAGAAATAATAAAACATGTCATTTAATGTATAGAAGGTAATTCAGTTTTTGTTATAAGAAAAAATAACTTTGTGCTAACCTTGCCATTATGGATGAATCTCATTTTAGGTATTTCTCTCTCTCTCTCTCTCTCTCTCTCTCTCTCTCTCTCTCTCTCTCTCCCCCCCCCCAGATAGAGCACTATGTGTGAATGAGGATCTGAAATGCTTTTGTACAGATGCTTTTTTTTTTTTCCGCGGCTTGAATTTATAAAAGATAAGGAACTTTATAACAAAGATGGCATCCACCTCAACAATATAGGGGCAGAACTGTTAGCAATGTGAATCAAAGATCAAATTGCCTTACAACTACAGGGGAAAATTTTTTATTGAGACCTTGTGGAAGTAGGTGTGTTGACCACATCAGATGGGCAGTTGAGGTCGAGTCATATTGCATACCACACATGGGAGGTCAGATCAAATCCCCTCCACCCCACCAGACAGTGACTCAAGGATCCAGGTCATGAGGGTTTTTCACACTATGGTCTGAAGATAGCTAGTCACCAAATTATACCACCAGCTTCCAACAGAAGCCACTCAAAGAAAGTAAATGGACTTTACATGAATATAAGATCCATCTGAAACAAAATAGCTGAATTGCATTATTTGGTAAACAGTGAATGCATTGATATCATTGATTTAAACATTTCTGAACACAGAAAAACAATGATCTGATTAGTGAGTACAATCCACCAGACAACAAATTATTTGTTAAGGACAGAGACAGTCAAGGAGAAACCATGCAGTATGTAATATCTTACTGTAACTCCATCAGAATTCACAATATAAAATCAGCTGCTGTTGAACACTTGTGTCTTCAGATTAACAGAGAATCTTCCAGACTTTACATAGACATTGTTATAGATGCCTTAGTCAGCCAGCAGATACTGACACTGTCATTCATGAGAGTTTACAACAAGCAGTACAGGATAAAGACTTAATCATTCTTGGGGATTTTAATCTTTCAGAAATCAGCAGGCAAACTATCTCATGCGTAGAGAATGAATGTGCTAGACTTGTCAGCTTTGTTAAAGATCGTATTCTCCACCATACTGTCACTGAGTCAGTTGGGGACAGCTAATATAGTTGATTAATTCTTGCATCCCAGGAGTTTAGGAACTAATACCCGTGTTGGAGAACAGCTAGACACATATAAACATAAGATGGTTAAGTTCGGCATAAGTATCAAAGGAGACTTCCCTAGAACCAGCACTATTACAATACCCTTACTTTAAAAGGGCTGATTTTAATGGGCTGCATGTCTCATTAAGGAATCTCACCCTTGTTGGTTCATGCCCGAAGGAATTATAGGCCAGTTTTAGGCATCATTTTATGCACAAAGTTTTATTCAATCCCATACACAACAGAAACAATAAAACCTGCAACAAGCCTGAATGATAATCCCAAGATATTGCAAGAACAGTATTGGGCATAAATGACCTATATATGCTCAAGAAATCAGAGTGACCCAAATATTGCAATGCAATATAACACCATCAGAAGACAAGCGAAAGTCCTTATCAAAAATGCCAAGAGAGAATACAAAGTGAGTATTGTAAGAGCTAGTAATAGAGATCCTAATAGAGTTTATAGATATATCAATGATAAGAAACATATAAGAAGTGGATGATAAAAGCATAGCAACAACCCTGAACAAGTTTTTCAGTAATATTTGTACGTTAGAAAGCAGTAACATGAATTTTGAGACTGATCAATAGTACTCACATGATACAAGAATTTACTCTTCCAGGGAAGTATTAACACATATATAAGCTGAAGACTATTAAAAGCCCAGGTTCTGATCCTTTCTATCCATGAGTAATAAAAAATGTGAAACATGAAATTGCTGGATTATCAATAAATTGCTCCAGGATGGAATAGTCCTACAGGACTGGACACTGGCAGACGTCACTGTTATTTACCAAAAGGGAACCCACAAATTGCTGGGTAATTACTATCCTATTAGCCTCACATTAATTATGTGTAAACTTCTAGAGTCAATTATTAGAGATAATTTTAGCCTATCTGGAACAACACAGCTTCAATAACACACAGCATGGTTTTAGAAGCATTGCAGTGAAGAGCAACTAAATTGATTCCCTCCTTGCTTAAAAGACAATATGAGGAGAGAGTGCAGGAGTTAAACTTGTTCTCCCTAAGCAAGAGGTGACTCCAGGGCAAATTAATAGAATGTTTCAAATACTTAAAGGATTCAACAATGTCAATACTGAACTTTTCTTTACAGTAGCACCAGCATTACCAACAAGAGGAAATGGATTAAATCTTAGAGGTCACCAAGTAAATCTGGATTTTGGAACTGAAGAAATACATACAATCCAGCCTAAATGTCAAAAAGCAGAAGCAAACTGTTCTTTGCTCATACAAAACATTGAACACTATTGTACGTAAGAAATGTAAAATGTGGTTCATGATAGAAAGATATTTTACCCAAAACTAAATGAGTTGATTGAGGAAAGGAAAATGCAATTTTCAAATAGAAGAAAAAAATATGTATGAAGACAATGGATATTTATGGCACTGTAATACTCATAGACACAAAAATAAGATGGACAAAGTTCACAGTATAAGCAAAGATAAAGAATACTTCAAATTTAATATAGAACATGGTGTTAATAGATACACAGAAAGTGCTATAGAATATATACAAGAGATGTATGGGGAAAACGGCAACAAGTCTTATGAAAGACAAGACAGCAATACAGATCAAACTGATAAAAGTATGAGAAATAAATACACAGGAATGGAGTCAAACGATGATGGGAAACACAAAGAAGGTAAAGAGAAGAAAGGCATAACTAGGGTGAAAGGCAGTAAAGCATATTGATTTTAGGCACATGCAAACTGTTTAAGATTTTGGGATATAATCACCCTGAAATGTGTATTGAAAGCACTCCTTTTTGGAACTTTCAGTGCCAGAGGATATTACAATATAGAAGTATGTTAATGGTCACACCAAGGAAATTGCTGTAAATGACATTTTCTTGTACTAAATCAAGGGCATAAGAAGATGAGAAATGTGGATTAAACAGTTGTACCATTGGAATTTGATGAAAAATCAAGAGCCTCTTGTGAACTGAAAATATAAGAAGGAAAGGAAATGGCAATTACCATAGACAAGGACAGACATACAGAAATATTTGAGCAGGTTAGAGATGTAGGTAGTGGTTAGTAGGAAGCCATCAACCAGGGAGGTGTATTACCAGTAATTACTACCTGCATGGGTATCAGAAGGGTTAGTGACAGCTGCTTAGTGAGACCACCTCAGTGATTTCAAGTTGCACTCCTCTGACCCAGGTAGCTGTCTTTTCTGTCTACCTCACTCGCACGTGGACTACTGGCATTCTGTCCACAAACATACCATCTCTCCTAGTCATACATAACACTTAACTCACACAGCTCATTCTTAGTAAGTAGATTTTCCAGAGTTGAGTACTATGGGCTAGCCCTGCCTATTGGCAAAATGATTAGGAGCAGTATATAGAAGTAGTAGGTAGGAACATTTAGGCAGAAGTAGTTGGTAGGAGCATTAGATACAAGTATTTAGTAGGAACATGAGGTAGGAGCCTCTGCAAATCCTGCACTAGAGTTGCCCTTTGCCAGTGGCTTGTTAAGAGTGAGGCACTAAAGGCCAAGAAGCAGCACTAGAGTTACTAGTACTAGACTCAATTGTTGTAGCCACCCCCTTGAGTGGGTTCCAATTGGAACAGGTGTCAGAGATGTAGATAGATTGATAGATAAATAGAGATGGAGACCATTTATTGGAAACCAATGAAGGAAGAACTGGAACAAACACTGTAGAAAAGAGGGAGAAATATTGATTTTATCAGAAATGCCACACTGTAATAAAATCTAGGAAGGCAAAAATATGATTATAGAAAATACATACCACCATTTACCAAAAAAGCAAAATAGAGTGATGGTATGAATCATTATTGGTAAGAACATGTAACACGACAAATCAATCAAGAGCAGTTATGATTAGAGCACACAAGAAAACTCAGGAAGGGTAGAGTTGGAAAAGATGAGGAAATAGTATATGCTTCAAGAGCACAACCTAAGTGAAGACTTCAACCTATGATTGTATTCAATATCAAGGAGCTCAGACTTTGCTGTGATAGAATAGAGGTTAAGAGGTAAGGTTGCTCAAGTGGAGAACTCCCTCAAGTTTACAGTCACATGTATCTTTTTTGTATGACGATCTCAGGAATTTTATTGCGTGCTGATGCAACTTGATGAAGCTTAACACTGATGTCATCAGAGGCTGTATATTCTGAAGGCATATTTAGGATTCATCTCATAATCACCTTTAGTATTTTGATGTTTAAAAAAACATTGTATTGTTTTAGAGTCCGTCAAGATGATCGTGACAAGCGTGCTCCGGAAGAGAAGAAAGTCGAAGGGAAACGTAGTGGTAATGTTTGGCGTGCACGTGAAGAATCCCGAAAGGAGGAACCACAGGAAGAAAAGTCACTGCCACCTCAGGAGGAGCCAGATGATGGTGGCTGGACTACTGTGAGACGTTGAGTGAAATTTGTATTTAAGATTCACCGGTATGATAATATCTTTGACCTCAATTATGAGGTTGTTTTATATTACCACTGGGAGAGATATGTGATTAAATTTTGTAACATGAATGGTAGAAAATTTCATTCAAAGGAAACCTTTCTTGGTGCTATAATGGAAAAATTATGATACACCTTTAAGGGAATCAGAAAGGGGGATTTATTGCCATGGTTTCAAAACTGGCTAGGCACCAGATTTAGTTATGATATTGATTTTAAGTATATATATATATAGAAAGCTTGAGTGCATTCTGCTTTTGTTTCCACACTAGAATATATATATTTTTTTTTCTTTTTTTAACCAAACTTGGATTTCAAGGAAACTGATCAGTTCATTGAATGTGCTGCTGGCTTCTTGTCAGTTTGTTGTTTATTGATTGTATTTAGGGTTTTTACAAGTTTGCAAAAGGTTCATTGTCTGATTCTTTTTGTATTTAAATTGTAGGCCTGAAAAGTGAAAGGAAGAGGTTTGAAATTGCTGTTGATTTTGACTTGGACCTTTAGGCACAGCCTTCAAAGGTGATACAAAAATGTAGCCTTCCTAGTGAAATTCAGTTTTTATGCTGTGTCGTCTCTAAATATTTGTTTCAGTTTTTACGCTTTGTAGTCTCTGAATAATAATTTTATGCAAAAGCAAATACTATAATTGTAACTTCTTTAGACCTGGTAATGCTTTTATTTTATTTGTAAGTCATCATAGAAAATTGGGTGTGAAAAATAGTTTCACTGGGCCTGAAGAAGGACTGAATTTCTACCAAATAAGTGTACAGACCCTGAGTATCTAACATTTTCCACTGTAAGTAGTACTGGAAAATATTAAGCAGCTGTCCAAAATTGTATTTTTTTTTTTTTTTTTTTTTTTTTTTTTTATGGGGTAGTGTTGCTGACATTTGCCTACATCCTTAAAGTACTACTTGAAAGTTTTGATTTTAATATGTAATTAAGGAAAAGATATACTGGAAATAATTTATTCAGGGGAAGGGGAATCTTGAAAAGTTGTACGTCAGAATTGTGAACATTTTTAATTTTGGATGACCCCTATATGTCAACTGATCAGTTTCTTTTAAGTTTCAGGAGGGTAATAAAACATTTGACCATGTTACCCAGATAGTGATACAATTGATTACTTATATTATGTAACTGCCATACTGATTATGCTCTTTGAATATCATGCTTGAAATACCTCGAGAACTGTTGTAGTCAGTATATTATCAATAAAAGGTAGTGGTCCAATTATTATTGCTTACTACTTATCCTACTACTGCTTGTACTGATGATAAGGAAGATACAAACAGTCATATTTATTATTTGATAAGGAAGATACAAACAAACAGTCATTTATTTAGGATAAAATGACTAACTCGAGTTAGTATAAAATGGGTATGTTTGAAGGAATAGTGGTTCCAACAATGTTGTATGGTTGCGAGGCATGGCTTATGGATAGAGTTGTGCACAGGAGGGTGGATGTGCTGGAAATGAGATGTTTGAGGACAATATGTGGTGTGAGATGGTTGGATCGAGTAAGTAATAATAGGGTAAGAGAGATGTGTGGTAATAAAAAGAGTGTGGTTGAGAGAGCAGAAGAGGGTGTTTTGAAATGGTTTGGTCGCATGGAGAGAATGAGTGGGGAAAGATTGACAAAGAGGATATATGTGTCAGAGGTGGAGGGAACGAGAAGTGGGAGACCAAATTGGAGGTGAAAAGATGGAGTGAAATAGATTTTGAGTGATCGAGGCCTGAACATGCTGGAGGGTGAAAGGTGTGCAAGGAATAGAGTGAATTGGAACGATGTGGTATACCGGGGTCGACGTGCTGTCAATGGATTGAACCAGGGCATGTGAAGCGTCTGGGGTAAACCATGGAAAGTTCTGTGAGGCCTGGATGTGGAAAGGGAGCTGTGGTTTTGGTGCATTATTACATGACAGCTAGAGACTGAGTGTGAGGGAATGGGGCCTTTGTTGTCTTTTCCTAGCGTTACCTCACACACATGAAGGGGGAGGGGGTTGATATTTCATGTGTGGCGAGGTGGCAATGGGAATGAATAAAGACAGACAGTATGAATTATGTACATGTGTATATATGTATATGTCTGCGTGTGTATATATATATGTATACGTTGAGGTGTATAGGTATGTATATTTGCGTGTGTGGACGTGTATGTGTATACATCCCATTCCTCCCCCACTCCCCTTACGTCCTTTGTTCTCACCTTTTTCCAGTCTCTACTCAGTCTCTCCTGGTACTTCCTCACACAAGTCTCCTTCCCAAGCTCACTTACTCTCACCACTCTTTTCACGCCAACATTCTCTCTTCTTTTCTGAAAACCTCTAAAAATCTTCACCTTCGCCTCCACAAGATAATGATCAGACATCCCTCCTGTTGCACCTCTCAGCACATTAACATCCAAAAGTCTCTTTCGCGAACCTATCAATTAACACGTAATCCAATAACGCTCTCTGGCTCTCTCTCCTACTTACATACATATACTTATGTATGTCTCTCTTTTTAAACCAGGCATTCCCAATCACCAGTCCTTTTTCAGCACAGAAATCTACAAGCTCTTCACCATTTCCATTTACAACACAACACCCCATGTGCACCAATTATTCCTTCAACTGCCACATTACTCACCTTTGCATTCAAATCACCCATCACTATAACCCGGTCTCGTGCATCAAAACTACTAACACACTCACTCAGCTGCTCCCCAAAAAATTGCCTCATGATGTTTCCTCTCATGCCCAGATATACATATATATATATATATATATATATATATATATATATGGATTGAACCAGGGCATGTGAAGTGTCTGGGGTAAACCATGGAAAGTTTTGTTGGGCCTAGATGTGGAAAGGGAGCTGTTGTTTCAGTGCATTATACATGGCAGCTAGAGACTGAGTGTGAACGAATGTGGCCTTTGTTGTCTTTTCCTAGCGCTACCTCACGCACATGCGGGGGGAGGGGGCTGTCATTTCATGTGTGGCGGGGTGGCGACAGGAATGAATAAGGGCAGACTATGAATTATGTACATGTGTATATATGTATATGTCTGAGTGTGTATATATATGTATTCGTTGAGATGTATATGTGCGTGTGTAGACGTGTATGTATATACATGTGTATGTGGGTGTGTTGGGCCATTCTTTCGTCTGTTTCCTTGCGCTACCTCGCAAACGCGGGAGACAGCGACGATGTATAAAAAAAAGAAAAAAAAAAAAAAATATATATATATATATATATATATATATATATATATATATATATATATATATATGTGTGTGTGTGTGTGTGTGTATGAGTGGATAGGCCATTCTTTATCCGTTTCCTGGCACTGCCTTGCTGAAGCAGGAAACGGCGATCAAGTGTGATGAATGAATAAGAATAATAAATATAAGGGCCTTAAGCAAATCATTTCGATTTAGATCTAGCTGCCTCAGTGGATACATATACATACATTTTTCTGAAATGGCATCTACAGGCTGCAAGCATCCAGCCAATTTATCAAAACGAGTGAAAAGGTACTCCATGGCAGCATCAGCTGTGTGAGGCCTACAAGGCATATTTCGGCAAGCCTTTTTGGGATCAAGACAAATTCTGGCCACAGCTGACCTAATTCTTTGTGGGGATGAATAATGTCAAGTGGGAGCCATTAATGGACCCCGGAAAGTGTCGATGCCACCACTGCACCTAAAATTAAGCCCTATGAAGCAATCTGTCACAGCTCTAGATAAGGAGTCTGCCATCTTCAAGACATATTCCCTAAGCTGTCTGAGACAAAGGTTGGACCACAGGTAAAGAAGATCCTGGAGTGCAAGAGATTCCACAAGAAGCTCACTAAGGAGAAAGCAGCTTGGAACAGCTTTGTAGGCCGACGACTGCACTGATGTTCTGTTATTTGAAATGGTTGTTGAATGGGCGAGGATGCCAAGTCCAGTATGCTGCTTCCCGGAGGATCATAAACCAATTGTAACGAAGGTCAAAACTGTCTGCCTGTCCCAAGTACTTTTATGACCCAAGAGGAACCTTAGGTTAGAAGTTACCTATAACGCTTTTTCATTTGCGGCAGCAGCCTTGTGTTCGCTAGGCCGGGAGAGTATGATAACTACGAGGTCCCTAATAGAGGTTTGCAGGCAGTGTCTGGAGAACGTGGCCTTATTGGATTTCTTTAAAATAACTGATTTATGAAGCCAAACGTTTACGCAGAGAGCAAAATCATGAATATATTTTTGGATTTTAGTGTATCAAGGTATCCCAGACTACGAGCAAGCTCTGGGTGTTTGAGAAAATTGTACAAGTTGAAATCACCTGGCCGGAGGATTTAAGAAATGAGCTAACGATGTGTATACAGCGACCACAAGAGGTAAGGACAACAAAACAGTCTCAAATCTGAAACAAGAGAAGGTAAGGTTCTAAACTCGCTTTTGAACCCCTGGACCATGACGACACGAGCCTTGGGTATTAAGGTAACATTATGCTTCATGGATGAAGGAAGCAACTCAGCGGCACCATATTGCATTTCTACTAAACGAGGTGTTCCTTTAAAATATCTTGTTCCTTGGGTCATGCCACACGTCCTTCTCACGAATCATCGAAGGACAAAAATCACTTGTCCGGAAGGATGAAATTTTGCTCTTCGACCACAGTGATTCCATGAGAACAGACACAATGATGTGAGGTTCATTACACACTGAGCTGGTTTGAAAATGATTGTTTATTAGAGGTATGTACATGGAAATTGTCCTTGACGTGGTTCACGGAGAAACAAGTTGGTCTAGGAAGAAACCAGATAGGGATGGGAAAAGTTGGATGAAACAGGCGGAAGCTAGTGTCACGTCTGAAGTTGGAAGATTGTGTCTAAGGATCGTGCATCATGCATAATGGCCGTACAATCAGTTCGTGTTCGAGGACCTTTAAGTTGTGCTCAAAGGTCATTCTGTCGTGCACATAGAGTAAAGGGACATGAAACAAAATGTTTTGATAACGATTTTTGATAAACACTACAAATAAGAATATTTAATAAAGATGATAAGAAAGAGCGTCAACGTATTTTGCTGAAAGGAGTAAGAGAGAACTATGATATAAATTGCTCGAGAAATGGGCTTTAAATCTGACCATGTAATCCAGAGAATATCAAAAGTTGGTCTACAGGAAAAATAGTTGAGTGTGACGGGAAAAATACATTTGAGAAGACCGCAAATCAGAGGAGGAAAGAATATTTCCTAAATCTCTCAAACATTCATTAAATGAATGAAAAATGTTTTCATGATCTAATGAAAAGTCGACAAAGATCCAGAAATTATGATAGAATTCAAAGATCCAGTGTAAAAGATGGCTGATGTAGTTGAACATACTTTATTCTCTCTCCCTCTTGGGATAAAACCATCCGAATTAACGGTGTAAGTCCTTTTTTAGCATCCTCGACCATGTTGTTGTTTGAGATTAAACCTCCCTACAGCTCAGGAGGTGCAGGGACCTCACGCTCTACGTAGGGCTGCCCGCCGGTGGTAAGGGACCTTAAGCACAGGGCCTAGGTGGTAGGGATTGTTATCCCCGCAACAACACCCTAATTCTTCCCCGAGAGCCAGCCAGGCTCACTCTGTCGGGCATGCGTCCTCCCGCCGCCCTCGTGCCTCCCGCGCCTATAAATAGAAATGGAAGACCTCAAGGTTGAGGCGTTTAGAACCCCTTAGTGCCTGGTTGGTCGTATATTACCTGGTGTTACGTGATAAAACAAAATAATAGATGAAATTTTGACATCTGATCATTATTACTTCTTCTATCCGTAGTGAGGACCAGCAGGTGTTTAATTTTAACGTGGATCATTTTCTCGTATGTGAATTAACCTTTACTTTCAGGCCTGCCTTTCATATTTTAGCCGAGTAACATAACAAAATGTTGGCTTTTATGAAAAATCAAAGTTTAGCTCCCTTTTCTACTTATAGAAGGTGAAGATACATGACGGAAATATTCCACACTCCAACCCCTCTCAGTTGCCATTTTATAACAAGCACGAAACACCTGCGCGGTATTTCGTCTCGGTAACCAGTGATTTTACATATATATATATATATATATATATATATATATATATATATATATATATATATATATATATATAGAGAGAGAGAGAGAGAGAGAGAGAGAGAGAGAGAGAGAGAGAGAGAGAGATCATGGTGAAGTACCTGAGGATTGGCGAAATGCATGCATAGTGCCATTGTTCAAAGGCAAAGGGGATAAAGCTGTGTGTTCAGTCTACAGAGGCATAAGTTTATTGAGTATTCCTGGTAAATTATATGGGAGGGTATTGATTGAGAGGGTGAAGGCATGTACAGAGCATCAGATTGGGGAAGAGCAGTGTGGTTTCACAAGTGGTAGAGGATGTGTGGATCAGGTGTTTGCTTTGAAGAATGTATGTGAGAAATACGTAGAAAAACAGATGGGTCTGGAGAAGGCATATGATAGTGTTAATAGAGATGCTTTGAGGAAGGTTTTAAGAGTATATGGTGTTGGATGTAAGTTGCTAGAAGCAGTGAAAAGTTTTTACCAAGAATGTAAGGCGTGTGTACGTTTAGGAAGAGAGGAAAGTGATTGGTTCCCAGTGAAGGTCGGTCTGCCGCAGGGATGTGTGATGTCCCCGTGGTTGTTTGATTTATATATGGATGGGGTGGTTAGGAAGGTAAATGCAAGAGTTTTGGAGAGGGGCGAGTAGGCAGCCTGTTGGGGATGAGAGAGCACAGGAAGAGAGTCCGTTGTTGTTCGCAGATGATAAGCATTGGTGGCTGATTGGAGTGAGAAACTGCATAAGCTGGTGACTGAGTTTGGAAAAGTGTGTGAAAGGAAAAAAGTTGAGAGAAAATGTGAACAGGGACAAGGTTATTAGGTTCAGTAGGGTTGAGGGACAAGTTGATTGGGATTCGAGTTAGCGGAAGTGAGTCATAGGGTAGGGGAGGGGGCGAAGGTTCTGGGAGCGATGAAGAATTTTTGGATGGCTAAATCCAAACCCAGATTTCTAAGACCACTTCCTCCAGTTTTTCTCCATTCAAACTTACCTCCCAATTGACTTGTCCCTCAACCATACTGTACCTAATAACCTTGATTTTATTCACATTTACTCTCAGCTTTCATCTTTCACACACTTTACCAAACTCAGTCACCAGCTTCTGCAGTTTCTCACCCGAATCAGCCACCAGCGCTGTATCATCAGTGAACAGCAACTGACTCACTTCCCAAGCCCTCATCCACAACAGACTGCATACTTGCCCCTATCTCCAAAACTCTTGCATTCATCTCCCTAACAACCCCATCCATAAAGAAATTAAATAACCATGGAGATATCACGCACCCCTGCCGCAAACCAACATTCCCTAGGAATTAATCACTTTCCTCTTTTCCTGCTCGTACACATGAATTACTTTTCCTCATATTTGTTCGCCATATATTCATAGAAGCCAAGAAAGAAATTTGAGATGTCTTTATTACATCTCCAGATGTGGTGGCGACAAAGTGGATACATCAGCTGATATGTAGACGCGAGAAACAGCAGAAATGGGCGAGGTGGTCTGGGGTACCGCTAGTGACCCCGTCTGTCCTGACCTCCTCAGGGAACGTGGAGAGGCGCCCCCCCTAACAGGTCTGTAAGATATAACTCATAATTCATTCTTATTAAACACTTGAAATTAAACAGGAATCCATACATGTCACAAATGATAACAGTACGATTAGGGTGCATTGTGCTCTTGTGAGGAACTTTTCCCCTCTATTGTATGAGGTAATCTCAGGAGAATTTATGATGTTGGGGTAAAGAACTATTGTATTGGTCACTTAATGTATTGTCCTCATGTTGGCCAATACTTGCCCCCCCCCCCCCTCTCTCTCTCTCTCTCTCTCTCTCTCTATCTATCTATCTATCTATCTATCTATCTATCTATATATATATATATATATATATATATATATATATATATATATATATATATATATATATATATCATAATTGCTGTTTCCCGCGTCAGCGACGTAGTGCCAGGAAACAGACGAAGAATAGCCCATCCACTCATATACACATAAATACACATAAAGGCCACTTTCGTTCACACTCAGTCTCTAGCTGCCGTGTGTAATGCACCGAAACCACAGCTCCCTCTCCACATCCAGGCTCCACAGACCTTTCCATGGTTTACCCCAGATAGGGGAGAAGGAATACTTCCCACGTATTCCCTGCGTGTCGTAGAGGGCGACTTATTGGGAAGGGAGCGGGGGGCTGGAAATCCTACCCTCCCGTTTTTTAATCTTCCAAAAGAAGGAATAGAGAAGAGGGCCAAGTGAGGATATTCCTTCTTATTCTCAGTCCTCTGTTCTTAACGTTACCTCGCTAACGCGGCAAATGGCGATTATTTATATATATATATATATATATATATATATATATATATATATATATATATATATATATATATATATATATATATATATATATATATATATATATATTTATTCCCTGGGGATAGGGGAGAAAGAATACTTCCCACGTATTCCCTGCGTGTCGTAGAAGGCGACTAAAAGGGAAGGGAGCGGGGGGCTGGAAATCCTCCCCTCTCGTTTTTTTTTTTTTTTTTTTGTTTTTTTTTAATTTTCCAAAAGAAGGAACAGAGAAGAGGGCCAGGTGAGGATATTCCCTCAAAGGCCCAGTCCTCTGTTCTTAACGCTACCTCGCTATCGCGGGAAATAGCGAATAGTATGAAAAAAAAAAAAAAAAATATATATATATTGGAAAGGATCACAGTTTTGCTCGTGATCAAGATATTCCTATGAGTCCACGGGGAAAATGAAACACGAAAAGTTCCCAAGTGCACTTTCGTGTAATAATCACATCATCAGGGGAGACAGAAGAGAGAAATATAACAGTCAGTTATTGATTGCTGATAGGAAAGTGTAGGAAACATGAGGACATTAAGCTTTCGACAAACAATTAATGTCATACAAACGTCTGATAGAAATCTTGGTGGCCTTGGCCGACTCTGGTCTGGCCTGTCTGGGGCAGGAGGGGGTCATGGGAGGGGGTAGGGGGTCGTCGGGGGAGGGGGAGGGGGTGGCGACGTCATGTTGACCAAGACTGGCCGGCCAGAAGCTGATTACACCCACCTCACCCGCCCACATTAATACTCAATCCCTCGTGCACACAAACACACTCACTGTCCGTCACACACAAACATTCACTGTCCGTCACACACAAACACACTTCCGTCACACACAAACACACTCACTTCCGTCACACACAAACACACTCACTCTCCGTCACAGACACACACACGCACACTCAGTGTCAGAGAAGTCATCTCGAGATGGCTGGAGGTCAGTAGCGTCACACACCTGCAACCATTGTTTTAAGTCTTGAGGTACGGAATGTGTCATGTTGCCTGACGCTGTCTATCTATGTCTCCGAGGTCATGAAGAAGGTGACCCTGGCAGACTCTATATAGCTGATGAATGATGGATGAATAACTGGTGAATAACAAGACCATAGAAACGCAAGGTGCATGTGGAGAGGACAAGGAGAGGTAGGGGGAAGGAAGCCTCGATTGACCTGTGTGTGTGTGTGTGTGTGTGTGTGTGTGTGTGTGTGTGAGGAACCTGTGGGTCGACTGTATACACCACACCTAACTCGTTCACGGCGACCCAACCTAACCAGACAGAAATTCATGGAGACGAACCGTCTGCTGGGAAAGACTTAGGTTCGTAGTCAAGCATACTGGAAATATTCAGCATGCTGGAAATATTCTGCATGCTGGAAATATTCAGCATGCTGGAAATATTCAGCATGCTGGAAATATTCAGCATACTGGAAATATTCAGCATACTGGAAATATTCAGCATGCTGGAAATATTCTGCATGCTGGAAATATTCTGCATACTGGATATATTCAGCATGCTGGAAATATTCAGCATGCTGGAAATATTCAGCATACTGGAAATATTCAGCATGCTGGAAATATTCAGCATGCTGGAAATATTCTGCATGCTGGAAATATTCAGCATGCTGGAAATATTCAGCATACTGGAAATATTCAGCAAACGAAATATTCAGCATGCTATATTCAGCATACTGGAAATATTCAGCATACTGGAAATATTCAGAAACGAGATATTCAGCAAATATCTCAGATCTTAGATAAGGCCAAAATGAAAATATAAACTTTTCAAGTTTAGTCAGAAAAAATATATAAAAAAAAACACAAAAAAGTATTTTGAAGGCCCAAGCGCAACTAAGATGGCAGGAGAACGAAAAAAAAAAAAAGAAATGAAGTTACAGAGTGTGGCTACATGCCACACGTTTATCAGTTACAGGTAGAAGAGTAAGGCGTGACTTGATCACACAGCTTTTTTTTTTTTATGATAACAACAGCGAAAAAAAAAAATGGAAAAACAACCAGCAGATATCACCACATGAAGCGAGAAATGTATAAGAATAAAACGAAATACCTTTATAAAATGAGTGATGAATGAGGATGAAATTGTGAATGTGTTATGACGAGTCATGGCCGGGAGATGGTGTCCCTCGGGGAGGGGGGGGGGTAGATTCTCTCTCTCTCTCTCTCTCTCTCTCTCTCTCTCTCTCTCTCTCTCTCTCTCTCTCTCTCTCTCTCTCTCTCTCCACAGATAGATTTATACACACAAGTAAACGTTTGGACACGGGAGGGGTGGGGGAATATTTTGGTTGTATACACTAGAATAAATTTTGTTTCTCTCTCTCTCTCTCTCTCTCTCTATATATATATATATATATATATATATATATATATATATATACACACTTGATATGTGACTTCTTTATGTGGAAATTGTACAGCGCGAGAACATAATATTAGGGTTGGGTTGTACAAGCGTTTGTAACATGTTAAAAGATTATCTGAAACTTACAACTATTGATACTGAACTCTCTTTAATTACATCCTGTAAAAGATTGCCACAAATTTACACGATGGTAATTGTCCAAAACCCAAAAAAAAAAGAAAGTTTATGAAGATATGTATTATGTGCGGGACTGAGAATCTCTCTCCTTCATAGGTAATATATATATATATATATATATATATATATATATATATATATATATATATATATATATATATATATATATTTTTTTTTTTTCATACTATTCGCCATTTCCCGCATTAGCGAGGTAGCGCTAAGAACAGAGGACTGGGCCTTTGAGGGAATATCCTCACCTGGCCCCCTTCTCTGTTCCTTCTTTTGGAAAAAAAAAAATAAAAAAAAAAAACGAGAGGGGAGGATTTCCAGCCCCCCGCTCCCTTCCCTTTTAGTCGCCTTCTACGACACGCAGGGAATACGTGGGAAGTATTCTTTCTCCCCTATCCCCAGGGATATATATATATATATATATATATATATATATATATATATATATATATATATATATATATATATATATATATATACACTCGAGTGTATGTGGTCTACGAATTATCTTTATCACTTGGTCTTTGTAAAACATTTTCGGTCTGGTTCTGAAGGCATACAAGACCTTGGTAGTCGATAGGCCTAAGACCTCTCTAGCCATTAATCCAACCAACCCGCGATTTTCCTTGTACACATTTCAGTATTTCCTATGTATAAGGTTAAAATCTACATCTCAAAGTCCGGTATACTCTACAAATTTATCCAAAAATAATACATGAACCTTATAACTGGATAAGATTTACTGTTGTTTTCCGTAAATCACAAATGCCAGAAGCAAGAACGTGTACAGGTCTGTGACTATCAAAGTGTTGAACCTACAATGCAGACAATGAAATCATTGACTTGACCCGCTTGCGCTAACGCCGCAATGTTGGTTCACTTTCTCCTCTTTTATAGGTATTACTTTTGGACGTTGCTCCCGAGAGCTGGCTGCTTGTGTGCTCCCCGACTAATAGCTAGACCGCGCAACACTCGGCAAGCTGCTGCTGCTGCTGCATCACATGATAACTGTGTGGCCGTTGGCAACTCGAGGGTGAGGGTGGGGGGCCATTCTGATAAATGTTTCTTCCCTTACACATCTCGAAGCTTTGGAACTCTCGTGTCTCTCCTAATAACTGTGACCTGGCACATTTTGACAGAGATCTCTCACTCCCTCTCCATATTTCCATCAGTTAAGGCACGGGTTTGATGTGGATTCTTGTTCGTGACTGAAGCCTCCAACGTAAAGAAAAAAAAAATGCGTCTATGATGTCGTGTGTTCGGTTGAGGCGTGGCTAGGCTTCCAATGCTAGGCCATTCAGCACTTGCCTTGTGTTCCGGTTACGGTAACTTGTAAGTTTTCTCGCTATTTTTAGGATATTCACTGTACAGTAGCCGATGAAAGGGCAGTCTGACTTGTGTTTCGGGTTGTAGTATTTACACCGTAAATATTTGAGAATGATGGGAGCATTCTCAGTATCATGGTGACCTAAATGTGAATGTAGGAGGCTATCTCATCCTTGACCGGACTTGTTTGTTCTCTGTGTTCGATCCTCAGGTTTGACTTGATCACAATCTTCTGTATTTTATGCTTAGATCATAAAGTTTTCCACCATCCAAATGTCGCTTCAACAAAAGCATTGCATTACTGAGTAGGAAACTAGGAACGTAGGCGCATTGAAGGAGCTGGAAAGGGAAAGAACAGACAGACAGACAGACACTATGGACAATAGCATTGCATTACTGAGTTGGAAACTAGGAACGTAGGTGCGTTGAAGGAGCTGGAAAGGGAAAGAACAAACAGACAGACAGACACTATGGACAAAAATATTCTTGTAAGATACAGAGAGAGACTAATTGTAAGTTGTTTGTGTTAAACTCCGGGATTTTTTTGGGATGGACTGCTTTGAAGTGAAAAGATCTTTGACGGGATTGGATTCTCGGCTGACGATCATACATCGGCGATAAAGATGTAACCTCAAGCAGCCAGAGTCCGGAAACACCTATATATATATATATATATATATATATATATATATATATATATATATATATATATATATATATATATATATATATATTGATAGGGCTCCTGCAGTAGGGAATTAATGGAGTTTTTTAGGAACGAGATATTGTTATAGGAGATTGTACCCCTTTTCGTCTGTTGATAAGTGGATTCCGATAACACACACACACACACACACACACACACACACACACACACACACACACACACACACACACACATATCTTTCTTTCATACTATTCGCCATTTCCCGCGTTAGCGAGGTAGCGTTAAGAACAGAGTACTGGGCCTATGAGGGAATATCCTCACCTGGCCCCCTTCTCTGTTCCTTCTTTTGGGAAATAAAAAAAAAAAAAAAAGAGAGGGGAGGATTTCCAGCCCCCCCGCTTCCTCCTCTTTTAGTCGCCTTCTACGACACGCAGGGAATACGTGGGAAGTATTCTTTCTCCCCTATCCCCTATTCCTGGCGCTGCCTTGCTGAAGGGGGGATGCTATTTCGTGTGGCGGGGTGGCGACGAGAATGGATGAAGGCACAAAGGATGGATATGTACATGTGTATAAATGTATATATCTGTGTATGTATATGTATGTATACGTTGAAATGTATATGTATGTTTATGTGCGTGCGTGGGCCATTCTTCGTCTGTATCCTTGCGCTACCTCGCTAACGCGGGAGAGAGCGGTTAAGTATAATAAAAAACATATATATATATATATATATATATATATAGAGAGAGAGAGAGAGAGAGAGAGAGAGAGAGAGAGAGTGAATTGGAGCGATGTGGTATACAGGGGTTGACGTGCTGTCGGTGGATTGAATCAAGGCATGTGAAGCGTCTGGGGTAAACCATGGAAAGCTGTGTAGGTATGTATATTTGCGTGTGTGGACGTGTGTATGTACATGTGTATGGGGGGGGGGGGGGTGGGCCATTTCTTTCGTCTGTTTCCTTGCGCTACCTCGCAAACGCGGGAGACAGCGACAAAGTATAAAAAAAAAAAAAAAAAAAGTGGATCATAGGGTGGGGGAGGGGGCGAAAATTTTGGGAGCCTTGAAAAATGTGTGGAAGTCGAGAACATTATCCCGGAAAGCAAAAATGGGTATGTTTGAAGGAATAGTAGTTCCAACAATGTTGTATGGTTGCGAGGCGTGGGCTATGGATAGAGTTGTGCGCAGGAGGATGGATGTGCTGGAAATGAGATGTTTGAGGACAATGTGTGGTGTGAGGTGGTTTGATCGAGTAAGTAACGTAAGGGTAAGAGAGATGTGTGGAAATAAAAAGAGCGTGGTTGAGAGAGCAGAAGAGGGTGTTTTGAAATGGTTTGGGCACATGGAGAGAATGAGTGAGGAAAGATTGACCAAGAGGATATATGTGTCGGAGGTGGAGGGAACGAGGAGAAGAGGGAGACCAAATTGGAGGTGGAAAGATGGAGTGAAAAGGATTTTGTGTGATCGGGGCCTGAACATGCAGGAGGGTGAAAGGAGGGCAAGGAATAGAGTGAATTGGAGCGATGTGGTATACAGGGGTTGACGTGCTGTCAGTGGATTGAATCAAGGCATGTGAAGCGTCCGGGGGAAACCATGGAAAGCTGTGTAGGTATGTATATTTCCGTGTGTGGACGTGTGTATGTACATGTGTATGGGGGGGTTGGGCCATTTCTTTCGTCTGTTTCCTTGCGCTACCTCGCAAACGCGGGAGACAGCGACAAAGTATAAAAAAAAAAAAAAAAAAAAATATATATATATATATATATATATATATATATATATAGAGAGAGAGAGAGAGAGAGAGAGAGAGAGAGAGAGAGAGAGAGAGAGAGAGAGAGAGAGGACAACCATAAACATTCGACACCTACAAAACGGGACACAATTCCTTCTCATATAATCTCACTTTTACTATGTTGTGACATTAAGTCCCCTATAACAGCATTAGACCCTCCTCCCACTCACACCACCCCCATAACCTCTGAATACAAACCGGAAAGCTTACCTGTACCTCACACTACAACATCTTATATTTACAGACCACAACAATGACAAAAAATAAATGTACACACACACTATACTGACCTGAGAGCCACTAAAGAACTGCCCTCCCACCTAACTCATAAACTCGGTTCTACCAGTCATGAGAGTGTTACACTTTCCCTTCTATATTACCCGACCCGCAACATTACAGACAACCCAATCCTCACATGTGGCAACTCTTGATGGCCAAGACGCAGTTGTCATACTGCACACATTCCCGAACTGACTGATTCGTTTATTGAGATAAGATCGATAAAATACGACACTACAGAGGGATTGGATGACATAAGTCATCTCTCGATGGGATTCCATAATTCTACAAATGATAGTCATATTCTACGTGCAAATTACCTATATTTCTTTGAGGAGTTCGTCCTTTTCCCATTGCTACACATTTGCTCAATTTATTTGATATGATTATCATTTGCAAATGATATTGCTGTACATGATGAGACATCTTAGCCTCACAGTCACCAAGTCCTTCCTCCTCTTCCTATCTTTCTCATATGTAAAATTCGAGGTGATATGTACATAATGTTCCATGTTTTCTTGTCTTCTCATACATTTCGTTCTTTCTTTTTGTCATCTTCTGTTAGGTATTTTTTCCCAACCCTCAACCTATGACCTTTGGTCCCTTCCTGCGGACGTGGCCAGCTTCCTGAGTGCTTTGGGAGCCACACACAAATGAAATCCAGGACATAGAAATTACTATATATATATATATATATATATATATATATATATATATATATATATATATATATATATATATGTGTGTGTGTGTGTGTGTGTGTGTGTGTGTGTGTGTGTGTATCCTTCAAACATACCCAATTTTGCTTTCCAAAATAACGTTCTCGACTTCCACACATTTTTCAACGCTCCCATAACTTTCGCCCCCTCCCCCAACAATGGTTCTAACAATGTTATATGGTTGTGAGGCATGGGTTATGGATAGAGTTGTGCCCAGGAGGGTGGATGCGCTGGAAAAGAGATGTTTGAGGACAATATGTGGAGTGAGGTGGTTTGATTGAGTCAGTAATGAAAGGGTAAGAGAGATGTGTGGTAATAAAAAGAGTGTGATTGAGAGAGCAGAAGAGGGTGTTTTGAAATGGTTTGGTCACATGGAGAGAATGAGTGGAGAAAGATTGACAAAGAGGATATATGTGTCAGAGGTGGAGGGAACGAGGAAAAGTGGGAGACCAAACTGGAGATGGAAAGATGGAGTGAAAAAGATTTTGAGTGATCGGGGCCTGAACATGCAAGAGGGTGAAAGGCGTGCAAGGAATAGAGTTGGAACGATGTGGTATACCGAGGTCGACGTGCTATCAATGGATTGAACCAGGGATTGCGAGGCGTATGGGGAAAACCATGGAAAGTTTTGTGGGGCCTGGATATGGATAGGGAGCTGTGGTTTCGGTGCATTATACATGACAGCTAGAGACTGAGTGTGAACGAATGTGGCCTTTGTTGTCTTTTCCTAACGCTACCTCGCGCACATGCGGGGGGGAGGGGGTTGTCATTTCATGTGTGGCGGGGTGGCGACGAGAATGAATGAGGGTAGACAGTATGAATTATGTACATATATATATATATATATATATATATATATATATATATATATATATATATATATATATATATATATATATATATATTTACACGTTGAGATGTGTAGGTGTGTATATGTGCGTGTGTGGACGTGTATGTATATCCATGTGTATGTGGGTGGGTTGGGCCATTTTTTCGTCTGTTTCCTTGCGCTACCTCGCTAACGCGGGAGACAAAGTATAATAAATATAAATAAATATATTGTTTGCAGTTTCCCGCGTTATTCAGGGAGCGTCAGGAGCAGACGAAGACAGGTCTGATCCACTCGCACCCTACACCTATCTCGCTTCTAATCTACACATTCCATTCCCTCTGGGTATATATACGATGGTATATCATCCACCTCCCTCCACTTAACAACAGGTGGAGGCGGTTAGAGACGAAAACCCCTGGGCGAGATGGTTCGATTGGCTTGGTCTTGTGCCTGGACCCTTGAGTTAAGCCAAACTGTTATACACACAACGGGTGTCCCGGCCGTGGTGTTGCCATATGTCACTTTCTGATTTATTTTCTTGTTCATTTTTTTTTCTCAGTTCGGTAATATTGCCTTGTTGTCCCCGAGGGTGAGCGGCGGCGGACACGAGACCCCGAGTGACACGTCATGTACCCACTGACTATGACACTTCCTCTCACATCTCCCTCACCAAATGGGTAGTTGCCACACTGTGGTTGGAGCGTCTCATTGTACCCCTCCTGCTCTCACTCTACTATCCTGACTCAAATATTTCTTTTTTTTTTATTTTTTTCCTGGTAAACCCGTAAAGTTGTTGGCGTCCTGAACAATATTTTTCTCGCTCACTTTAAGCAGGTTCGGTTGCCACATCTTCATTAAGCTACGCAGGTGTTTTGAGACTCGAGACCATGTCTTTCCCATCAGTAAGGCGTACTTAGATTTTACGAGTCCAGAAGACTGGATTATCTGGGATGTATAAATGTCTTTTATTTCTTCGGTTCTCCACATATCAAGTACTGGACGAGCCAAGCCATCTACATCAACATCCCTTTTCTTTCAAACACCTCCTACGTAGCGCGTTGACGACCTATCTGCCTTGTCAGTGAAGTCCACACGCAAGACGTATTCCACATCCTTGTACATGATTAACTTACAAGTGTCCTAAGATGACCCGTTTTCATTGGCCGGTCTACTCACCCACTGACCTGACCACTACATGTTGTACTTACAATCGCATCGGTTTCTGTACTTCCCTATTACCATCTGGATTTTATCATACGATCCTGTGAACATTACTGCAGCTGAGAGAAAACCTTTGTTACGCCTGTAATTCAAATTACATTTTTGTATATTTTTTCTCTCTTTGTCAATGCCCAGTATCTGTAACAGCGTTACTAATACCCCAATATAGTCGAGGTTACCACTTGTCCGTCTCTCTGTCCCTGATAAGGGAAAACGACATTGCCTCACCACCTCAGCCTCTGTGTGTATATCGTTGTATCTCATGACTGTAGACTATGGAGTGGCCATCAGACTAATAATCGTTGATATATATAAATAAAACTCACGTTACTGAACAAGGAAAAAAAATATCGTTCCTCCGTCATGGTGTGGCAACAGTTCCTTAGGTCGGTGTTGCCACTACTAGATCCCTGTATACCGGTTAATGTTTTCCCTTTAATAAAAAGTAAATTGAATCGAAATTGTCAATCAGTAAATAGATATATAGTGATACTGAAAACTCCCAATACAGAAACTGCTCCTGATAACAGGGTTAAATCCCTAACACCTTCCCCTCAAACTATACTATTCTCGAAGCTGACCTCATCACAATCATAAATACGACCAGAACGAATAATGACAGGTATAAGAATTGTGAAAAAAAGGCTTTAAAAGCAAAGCTTAATCTAAACGTTTAGCATCGACTGTCGTACCCATGGCGTTATAGATGGATCATAATATAGGATGGTGTTCCACAAGGTCTTATGAACGAATATTTTGTGAGTAGTTCTTTCTCTGTGAGTCCTGACCCAAGAGAAGTTAGCAAGTGAAGTAGTAGTGAACCATCCGTCACCAGAAGTAGGCAAGTAAAGTAGTAACGAGTCATTTGTCTGTAGGACAACGACAACAATTCCTGTCCAAGGTTAATTTCTCAGAGTGACGAGCACAGTCTGGCAACCTGCTCTGTCTACGACCTTCGCTACCTACTAGACGACATTACTGGGTGGCCAATCCTCATGCACGTTACACCCGTCCTTGGTGTCAAGGTACACCCGTCCTTGGTGTCGTTACACCCGTCCATGGTGTCAAGTTACACCCGTTCTTGGAGTGAAGTTACACCCGTCCATGGTGTCGTTACACCCGTCTTAGGTATCGTTACACCCGTCCTTGGTGTCGTTACACCCGTCCATGGTGTGAAGTTACACCCATCCTTGGTGTCAAGTTACACCCGTTCTTAGAGTGAAGTTACACCCGTCCTTGGTGTGAAATTACACCCGTCCATGGTGTCGTTACACGCGTCCTTGGTGTCAAGTTACACCTGTCCTTGGTGTCAAGTTACACCCGTCCATAGGTGTCGTTACACCCATCCTAGGTATCAAGATACACCCGTCCTTGGTGTCGTTACACCCGTCCATGGTGGCAAGTTACACCCGGCCATGGTGTCAAGTTACACCCGTCCATGTTGTGAAGTTACATCCGTCCATGGTGTCAAGTTACACCCGTCCATGGTGTCAAGGTACACCCGTCCTTGGTGTCAAGTTACACCCGTCCATAGTGTCAAGTTACACCCTTTCTTGGAGTGAAGTTATACCCGTCCATGGTGTCAAGTTACGCCCGTGTTCAGTTTCATGATAAATATAGAGTAAAATTAGTGACTGATAAACACTGTTGTGCGATTGAACCCCAGAACAGCTGAGATGCTCTGAAACTGAACCGTCTCGCTTCCTCTTCCACTAACTCTGCCTTAAAGCGCTTATCGCTATCGCCTCCTGAGTAACAACCAGACAGTACTACACGTACACATCAACAAAGTAACTCCAGGAGATCTAAAGTCTTTAGAGGATTAAAATTCACCTGTGAATAAAATAAGTCCTGACGCGATGGGGTGGAACTCTGGGCGGGAGGAACTGGCCCTCCTCACAACACTGAAATATAGCGATCACAGTGTAGCAATTACAGCTAAACCTGGATGTCTAGACATAAACCATCTCTTCCTAAGGATCAGTATTAATCTCCATGATCAATACTCTTCGTTTTAATGTCTAACTTGAGACGAAAATAACAAATGAAACGAATATGATGATCTGCAGATGACACCAAACTGGACGGTGAAAAGTACAGAAAAGGACAAATTGGTAATGCAAGAACTCATGTATATATAGATGGGCAGCAGACAAACTAATGGTCATCAGTAAAAAAAAGAAAAAGAAATTCGAAAACAAGTTAGTTATGCAAAGTTGTCGGATGTAACAGGAAAGGAAACTTGCGAGGACAGTTAAAATCTTATCTCCCCTCGTAAATGAAAAGCTGGAACATGAGAACACTGATAGAATAACATTATCTAATCAAGTAATGAGTAGTGATAATCAGTTCGGTCTGTACGTGCACGGAGATCCGGGCGTGCGGCAGTCCTCGCCCAGCGACGGCCAACGTTCCCCCAGGTCACTGTTTCCGTCCACGCACTCCTAAGATTCTCCTTTAGACCCTATGTTGGCGCGCGGCTCCAACCTGTTGCTCTACCCCGACTCTAGCACAGTTGAAATTGAAGACATCCTGTGTAACAGAGCGAGGTGTATGGCTTACCGGGATTCCTGGTAGACGTTAGCGTTATCCCCCCCCCCCCCCCCCCATCACCGCCACCCTACTCCTGGATGGCAAACTGTCTTGTTCCTTTGCTGACCTGATGCTCACTGACACACTCGTCTCCGTTTCTGCGTAATGTAAGATGCCACTTGTTGTATTACCAAGATACTTATTTCAGTTTCCTTGACTAATTACTCCACTAATTCACTTTTCCATACTCGATACATTTTCGTTGTCGCATTAATTGTCACTATCACAATACTTACCATCTAGAGTTTGGTCCATTACTTACTAAACAAATCTTAGAAGAATATCCGAAACCGGTAACTCTCAGTGCGTAGGTGAAGCGGCCGCACTGAGGTAGGCCTAATGTTTACGCACACACACACACCTTATCTCCAAGCCTGCTCCGTCCTGCTCCATACATATATATAGCGTCCTAGCTTCGTCTCTTCGATGTATATCAACTGACTGTTATATTTCTCTCTTGTGTCTCCCCTGATGATGTGATTATTACACGAAAGTGCATTTGGGAACTTATCGTGTTTCATTTTCCCCGTGGACTCATAGGAATATATATATATAGGGATAGCAGTGATTACTAATCGATAATATTGTTACTATTTGATAGTTGCTGTGGGACCTATAACCATGATTATACTAAAACTCAATAAAAACATTAATAACCTAACTAGGCCAATGGACTGCCAAGCATACTTTAACTGCTCACTTTCCAGAAGGCTAAGGAAAGGTCGTGAATATTCTTACATTTAATACCTAAGTCTACTAACAGTAACAGGAATATTGTCACACATCCTGAAACACCTGCTAATAATGATAACAATAATAATAATGATAGTAGTACTACTACTACTACTACTACTACTAATAATAATAATAATAATAATAATAATAATAATAATAATGATAATAATAGTAATGATGATGATGATAATGGCAATAATAATAATGATACTAATACTAATACTAATACTAATGATACTAATGATAATAATAATAATAGTAATAAATAATGATAACTAAAACACTGGAATTCACAAGTGTAAGGGAAATATTGTTAATACATATAACCTATTGACGTGTCAAAATAAACCACACACCGAACTTCCTACAGCACTGATGACCAGCTCTGCTTACTAGTTACTGTTGGCAGAAGTTCAATTAAGGCATCATCAACGGGTTATACATGTCCCTCCGGTCAGGCTGGTCTGTGTCTGTGTGTGTGTGTCTGTGTGCGCGCGCATGGGGGATCCAGGATTATGACACTCCTCGCCAAGCGACGACGGTTAACGTTCCCCAGGTTAGGTTAGGTTAGGTCGGCCTTGTACGTGCACTGTTCACGTGTGGCGCGGTGCACCCAGCCAGCTTACGTCCCTGGTACAACTTACTGTTCCCCTCCACACACACTTGCTAAGATTCTGCGTAGGCCCATACTGGTGCACGGCACGACCCCACACTGTCGTACGACCTTAACTGGTGCACGGCACGACCCCACACTGTCGTACGACCTTAACTGGTGCACGGCACGACCCCACACTGTCGTACGACCTTAACTGGTGCACGGCACGACCCCACACCGTTGCACGACCTTAACTGGTGCACGGCACGACCCCCACACTGTCGGACGACCTTAACTGGTGCACGGCACGACCCCACACTGTTATACGACCTTAACTGGTGCACGGCACGACCCCACACTGTTATACGACCTTAACTGGTGCACGGCACGACCCCCACACTGTCGCACGACCTTAACTGGTGCACGGCACGACTCTTGACTGGTGTCCTGACTGGTGACTCTCGGGGGCGCCCCCTACTGGTGGTGCCCTGTTGGAATTGAAGTTAAGAGTGTCTCTTACAGACTTATTATTGGCTCGCTACCCCTTACAGGAGGAGGAGGAGGAGGAGCCGTGCGCACTTTATAAAGACATCCTGTGTACTGATGCTGCTCACTGACCTGCTCGTCTCTGAGCTGACCTGATGCTGCTCACTGACCTGCTCGTCTCTGTGCTGACCTGATGATGCTGCTCACTGACCTGGTCGTCTCTGTGCTGACCTGATGATGCTGCTCACTGACCTGGTCGTCTCTGTGCTGACCTGATGATGCTGCTCACTGACCTGGTCGTCTCTGTGCTGACCTGATGATGCTGCTCACTGACCTGCTCGTCTCTGTTTCTACGTAATGTGGGACGCCGTAATAGCAAGGCAGTAACATCAATTTCCTTGATCAATTGCTTTACTAATTCACTTTTTTTTTCACTTTCCACTCTCGATATGTTTTGGTCGTCACATTATTTGTTAATATATTTTTTTTTCTTAGGATCTTATGATTTATTGACCACTAACTAAACACTTTTACAAGAATATCCTTTTATCAAGAACGTCTTGATGTGGGAGTGAGTGGTGATGGTTGATAAACACTGACAACCGAACCTTACTGGGGTCGGCCTAATGTTTACACACCGCACACAAACTCCTGATCCCCCAACCTGCTCTGTCCTGTTTATATATATATATATATATATATATATATATATATATATATATATATATATATATATATATATATATATATATATATATGAAATGAGATGTTTGAAGACAGTGTGTGGTGTAAGGTGGTTTGATCGAGTAAGTAATGAAAGGGTAAGAGAGATGTGTGGTCATAAAAAGAGTGTGGTTGAGAGAGCAGAAGAGGGTGTATTGAAATGGTTTGGAAACATGGAGAGAATGAGTGAGGAAAGATTGACAGAAAAGATACATGTGTCAGAGGTGCAGGGAACAAGGAGAAGAGTGCAAGGAATAGAGTGAATTGGGACGGTTTGGTATACCAGGGTCGACGTGCTGTCAATGGACTCAAACAGGCATGTGAAACGTCTGGGGTAAACCATGGAAAGTTTTGCGGGGCCTGGATGTGGAGAGGAAGCTGTGGTTTCGGTGCATTACACATGACAGCTAGAGACTGAGTGTGAACGAATGTGGCCTATTTTTTCTTTTTCTTTCTTTTTCTTTTGATATCCTGGAGCTACCTCGCTGTAGCGGAGGGTAGCGATGCTGTTTCCTGTGGGGCGGGGTAATGACAAAAATGGATGAGGACAAGCAAGTATGAATAGGTACAAATATATATATATATATATATATATATATATATATATATATATATATATATATATATATATATATATATATATGTATGTATATATATATATATATATATATATATATATATATATATATATATATATATATTTTTTTTTTTATACTTTGTCGCTGTCTCCCGCGTTTGCGAGGTAGCGCAAGGAAACAGACGAAAGAAATGGCCCAACCCCCCCCCCCCTCACACATGCAAATATACATACCTACACAGCTTTCCATGGTTTACCCCAGACGCTTCACATGCCTTGATTCAATCCACTGACAGCACGTCAGCCCCGGTATACCACATCGCTCCAATTCACTCTATTCCTTGCCCTCCTTTCACCCTCCTGCATGTTCAGGCCCCGATCACACAAAATCTTTTTCACTCCATCTTTCCACCTCCAATTTGGTCTCCCTCTTCTCCTTGTTCCCTCCACCTCCGACACATATATCCTCTTGGTCAATCTTTCCTCACTCATCCTCTCTATGTGCCCAAACCACTTCAAAGCACCCTCTTCTGCTCTCTCAACCACGCTCTTTTTATTTCCACACATCTCTCTTACCCTTACGTTACTCACTCGATCAAACCACCTCACACCACACATTGTCCTCAAACATCTCATTTCCAGCACATCTATCCTCCTGCGCACAACTCTATCCATAGCCCACGCCTCGCAACCATACAACATTGTTGGAACCACTATTCCTTCAAACATACCCATTTTTGCTTTCCGAGATAATGTTCTCGACTTCCACACATTCTTCAAGGCCCCCAGAATTTTCGCCCCCTCCCCCACCCTATGATCCACTTCCGCTTCCATGGTTCCATCCGCTGCCAGATCCACTCCCAGATATCTAAAACACTTCACTTCCTCCAGTTTTTATCCATTCAAACTCACCTCCCAATTGACTTGACCCTCAACCCTACTGTACCTAATAACCTTGCTCTTATTCACATTTACTCTTAACTTTCTTCTTCCACACACTATATATATATATATATATATATATATATATATATATATATATATATATATGCCTATGAGTCCACGGGGAAAATGAAACACGAAAAGTTCCCAAGTGCACTTTCGTGTAATAATCACATCATCAGGGGAGACACAAGAGAGAAATATAACAGTCAGTTGATATACATCGAAGAGACGAAGCTAGGACGCCATTTGGTAAACATGTGATTGTCCAAAACATGTTTTGGACGATCAGGGAGGTCCACATACCTCACAATATGTCGATAAACAGTTTATCTCTGCTTCATGACTGTTGTTGGGTCAGACCCCGCAACAACACAAGCAGCCAGCCATCAGCAATCACTTCTACCACAGTCTGGCGTCAATCGTGGAACCTGAAAGCTGCTGTGTGTTGCTCATGGTGACTAGAAGTTGATGTGATGTGAGAATGATATTTGTTCTGATGTTTCGCAAGAACTCCGTTTCGTACACTACACAGTTGTTTCTGGGTTTGATATACATATATATATATATATATATATATATATATATATATATATATATATATATATATATATATATATATATATATATTATCGCCGTCTCCCGCGATAGCGAGTTAGCGCAATGAAACGGAAGAATGCCCCAACCCACCCACATTCACGTGTGTATACATAAACGCCCACTCACGCACATATACGAACCTATACATTTCAACGTATACATACATATACATACACAGACATATGCATATATACACATGTACATATTCATACTTGTTGCCTTCATCCATTTTCGTCGCCACTCCGCCACACATGAAATAGCATACCCCCCACGAGGTAGCGCTAGGAAAAGACAACAAAGGCCACATTCGTTTCCACTCAATATCTAGCTGTCATGTGTAATGCACCGAAACCACAGCTCCCTTTCCACATCCAGGCCTCACAAAACTTTCCATGGTTTACCCCAGACGCTTCACATGCCCTGATTCAATCCATTGATAGCACGTCGACCCCGGTATACCACATCGTTCCAATTCACTCTATTCCCTGCACGCCTTTCACCCTCCTGCATGTTCGGGTCCCGATCACTCAAAATCTTTTTCACTCCACCCTTCCACCTCCAATTTGGTCTCCCACTTCTCGTTCCTTTCACCTCTGACACATATATCCTCTGTCAATGTTTCCTCACTCATTCTCTCCATGTGACCAAACCATTTCAATACACCCTCTTCTGCTCTCTCAACCACACCCTTTTTATTAACACACATTTCTCTTACCCTTTCATTACTTACTCGAACAAAGCACCTCACACCATATATTGTCCTCAATCATTTCATTTCCAACACATCCACCCTCCTCCGCACAACCCTATCTATAGTCCATGCCTCACAACCATATAGCATTGTTAGAACCACTATTTCTTCAAACATACCCATTTTTGCTCTCCGAGATGAAGTTCTCGCCTTCCACACATTCTTCAACGCCCCCAGAACCTTCGCCCCCTTCCCCAGCCTGTGATTCTTTTCCGCTTCCATTGTTCCATCCGCTACTATATATATATATATATATATATATATATATATATATATATATATATATATATATATATATATATATATATTCCTATGAGTCCTTTCGTATAATAATCACATCCAGGTAGAGCTGCTGCTGCTGACGAAGAAGACGTCGCAGTGGCCTCGAGTGTGTGGGTTAGTGTCATGGCAGACGTCAAGGCGTTAGTTTGCGAGATGCCTGTATCTCTTAAATGCCATGTTACAACATGCAGCTTGGCTAACTTCCTTTTGTTGATGCCCGAGTATGTAAAAGGTAGCGAGATTAGGACACCAAGGTGGTGTGAATAGATAAGCAGTTCCCCCAAGGGGAAATGATTTTCGCTGATTGGTGTAGTCGCAAGTAGTCATCTCACCTCTCTGTTGCTGGACTGCCATGGGGTTCATGAGAGCGGCTCTTCTCATGGAAAGGGGTCAGGTCAGCTGCTTAATGGGATAATTACAGCGGCAGCTTTTGGCCTGCCACTGCCGAACATTGTAGTGTTATGGAGTGACATGACAAGATGAGAAGAGGTTTCATTTTCCTCACTTCGCCGCGCTAACTAGTTTGAATCATTGACTAAGATTTTTTTTTTTTGTAACTTTTGCAATTAGTCTTTACTACATTGACTATATCCTCGCTCACGCACGACCTAAGTATATTCGAAGAAAAGGTGTCTGGAGAACAGGTGTTTGGCCGTAATTAGAGCAAGAAAAAAAAAGAATGTGTGAAGATTAAAATAATGCTCTGTCATACTAGGACAATCAACTGGTAAATGACAGGAGATGAACAATGGGGAATGAAGTTCAGTGTATGGGATATTTGAAAGTCATGGTGCCAAAAACAGCACCACGGCCAAGTTGGATGTGTCCACCAGGGCCAATGTGTACAATTAGTGTACAGGTGGTGTATGTAGGCTGTATATTGTGTACATACATAACCGTATGTACGTGTAGCTGTGTTCGCTAATTCCTTTGTGTGTCTGCCTGATAACTTAACTGTATACGAGAGGAGAAACAATGAGAGCACTGAACATATATTTACCCAAGACTTTAGGCCAACCTGCTGGCTTACCCACCAAATAACATCACGAGACCCAACTTGTTCACCGCCTCACTGTGACTCACCCAACGGGAAGGAATCTAACAGGCTTCACCGGAGCTTAACCCACGTTCCTTAACAACAGGCATCACGTATCTATTTTGGAAGGTACTGGGTTGATCGCCAGAATAAATCTTGCTGATGATCATTGAAGTAATGATGTTAATCCAAAGCTTACTCCTATCACTTGAAGTTGTATATAACTGTTTTTACAACTTTAATTGCTCCCTCTGGATAATAAGGCCATTTCTTTATGATAAAGTAGACCTGATTAGAATAATCTGTTGCCATATATTTCTGAGCATTATATAATATGGGAGTTTTACAAGATTGTGTACTTTCTCTCGTAGGGTTTCGTGTCAGGTATCAGCAGTTTATTTTATATGCATACAAGATCTAAATAGATATTTCTCAGTTGCCTAGTCATACCTAGGCACTGCGTGTATTGGTGTCAAGTGTGAGCAAGATAGATTGGCGCGATGCATCAGTGATAATATGAAGACAAAGTCAAGGCCGAGGAGGAAATCAGACAGCCGAACAACACACACACCTCCCATGTTCCAGTAATGTACGTCAACAGTCTTAACAAAAGTACGTGCATATTAATTCTTGCGATACTACACGCTATTATGATTAGAGTTTGCATTATTGAATTAACGAGAAGGATACCTGCTGATAATCTTTACCTTAGGTTGAATTGAAGTAATATCTGAGGAAGTTGGGTACAGTGTTTACCGCTATGACGTAATTGTTCCCGTGACTGCGCAGTGACAAACGCCATATTGACCTTACTGGCGTCGAGAAGTACTCTTAATTTCCTCCCGATTGTTCCTTCCCCAGGTAAGTGTTGTGGTGCAGGAGGAGCTGTTTACGACACTTAAGATAACAGTGTCATACAGGAATTAGAGGGGATTTTTTTCTCTTGTGATTTGTGGTAAATATGGGTTCTGAAGGGTTGTGACACTTTGTTTTCGAGGTTTCATTCATCAGCTGTTTCTGGTCGTAGGGCAAGACAGGCCTGTATCATTGTGGCGTAGTTGTGTCTCTTTCTTTCCTATGTTGAAATGTCAGGTCATGTCACGTGATGTGGAGAACATGAGTGAACTGCTCAGATATGGTATATAATAAATAACAAAGGCATTGCGTCTCGTGGTGCCTGGTCTTCTGTCATGTAGTAATTTTAAAATGACATGCAAGGTACAGGTACTTGAAATTATGTTATGATGGAATGTGATACATGTCATGGACAACATACGAATGGTAGCCAATGCCTTAGAATTTGATGGCTTGACCAGAGCGAACGTGTTAAAGGGTCGTAAGTGTAGCCTATTCTTTGGAGGACTATATCGCTATGTCAGTCTCTGGTACAGCAACTATGGCCTATGTCAAGTGCCATAACTATTGTGGCTTTTGTCTGTGGGAATGTGTTGTGGTAAATTCCTGCTGTATGGTCATCTTAGATATAACATAGGAAAATGCAAAGTAAGGTAGATTTCTACTGTATGGTCATCTTGGAAAGCAAGGAAGGAGTGATTTAACGCATTTAAAGTGCTGTTGTATTTAGATGTTGAGTTAAGTATGTTCATCATTTCTAATGTTGAGCTTTTAAAAAGTATAATACTAATTGTAGTACTTGCTTTGGAGTTTTATGGTATGCTCAAGTACCCTATCTGTGTAATGAATAATTTCTGTAGCCAGTGCACGTTTTACGGAGGATAAAAGCATTGTGTAGCTCTACAGTGAAAATTGAGTTAGATTATTTTGATAATTCTAGTTGTTCTAAGAGTACGTTGGGTGCATAACATCATGCATTAGGTAGCCTGGCTCCTTGATGAAGACCTCCAGTAGTTGGGGTCATTGTATGAATGTTAAAAGATATTCAACTTTACATTGAAAATTATGATTGACCATGTGCATAACCCCCGACTATATAAAGATACTCTGATCCACATGACGCTCTTACATTATATAGCCAGGTACCCAGCTTCGTAACCTCTTCCTATCTTTAATTGAACTACGTAATGTCGATTCAGTTTAAAAGTACGCAATACACTGGTAAGATATCAATGAAAAACTCGTAAAACCTTTACCAAATACAGGAAGTGAGAGAAGAAATAAATCAGCATTCATTTCATTGATGTAGAGGATTTCATGGTCAGTTGCTGTTTCATATGTTTCTTGACAACTGGTGCCATTTGGGAAGTGCTTAGTCATGGGTGTGATGTATTTTTATTAGAATTTTGAATATTTAAAGTAAATATTGACTGCTAGGGAGGGTAAATGAGGTTTTCATAGGATTTGTTGATTTTTCTACAAGTGAATTACCCACAGTATGTCAACAAACACAGCAGAACAAATGGCTGTTTTTGTTCCAAGATACTTACAATCCTTAACCTTTTCAACCACATCATTATTGATATACAGAGGCAGGTGTACTGATAGTTGTCTACTAAAATCTATAAACTTCTTTTGTGTTCCTCACATTAAGCTGTAAGTAGTTTTTCTTGCACCTTGCATTAAACTGTTCAACTGCCTCTTTATACCCCAAAACATTGTGTAGACAGACTTAACAACAGCTGTGTCATCAGCATATTTAAAGATCCAGCTATTACATCCCTTGCTTTACAGTCACTAATGTATAATGTAAACAAAATCGGTGTTATTTGTGGGGATTCATCGTAGGTAATCATGTTGGAATATGTTTCCAAAGATTTTACAAACTGAAGCCTGTTAGACAAAGATTAATGTATGCATAGTACAATATGAGAATTAGCATTCTTATCTTTAAGTTTTTGCATCGTGATAAGCAGCTGAATGGTATTAAAGACATTTCTAAGATCAACAAGTAGATTTTTGTCGTAGTTTACCTTGCCTGTTTATTCCATCTACGTGACAAAGTACGTAATCGATAACAGATGAAGTAGCATCCTCTACACACCTATTTTCTAGTTATGCAAATGGTAGCTCATCCATGAAATCAAATATTTGTTCACCCACTATCTACTTAACAATATGTTCAAGGGACTTCATGATACAGTAATTGAAATAAGTGCCATAGTCCTATGATCATTATTACAAGTAGGATTTTTTTTCATATGTATGGTTTCCGACATTTTCCATGTTTTAGGTATACAAGACATTAAGTGACTGCCAAAATATTTTACCAAGAATGTTTGAGAGTTGGTGTTGAAAGAGACTCGGTACATTACCACATTTTTTCAAGCCCTGCTGCCTTACCAGTTATTACCATATTTAGGCATTCAGTATCTTCCTTTTTTGATTATAATAGGAGAATCATTTAAGAGCACAGAGACTGACATTTGGTGTTACTTTCTGCAGAAAAATCATGCACCTCAAATATAGCATAAAGCTCCTTTAATTCATTTATATTTATCAATTAAACTTGATCATCACTTCCTTACCACTTATTTTTTCAAGCCCTGCTGCCTTACCAGCTATTACCCTATTTAGGCACTTGGTATCTTCCTTTTTTAATTATGATAGGAGAATCATTTTTAGAGTACAGAGACTGACATATGGTGTTACTCTCTGCAGAAAAATCATGCACATCAAATATAGCAAAAAGCTCCTTTAATTCATTTATATTTATTAATTATACCTGATCGTCATTTCCTATGTCAGTGAGGTAGGCCAGAAAACAGATGAAGAATGGCCCATCAGCTCATATACACATATATTTACATAAATGCCCCTACACACACATACATATATATCCATATCAACATATACACATGCACAGACATATACATATATATATTATTTAATACACATGCACAGACATGTACATATATACTATTTATTTATATTTATCATACTTAGTCGCTGTCTCCCGTGTTAGCGAGGTAGTGCAAGGAAACAGACGAAAGAATGGCCCAACCCACCCACATACATATGTATATACCTAAACGCCCACACGCACATATACATACCTATACACTTCATCGTATGCATACGTATACATACACAGGCATATACATATTTACACGTACATATTTATACTTGCTGTCTTCATCCATTCCTTTCGCCACCCCAGCACACATGAAACAGCACCCCCCTTCCCCCGCGCACTTGATAGCGCTAGTAAAAAACAACAGGGCCACATTCGTTCACACTCAGTCTCTAGCCATCATATGTAATGCACCGAAACCACAGCTCTTGTTCTGCATCCAGGCTCCACAAAACTTTCCATGGTTTACCCCAGATGCTTCACATGCCCCAGTTCAATCCTTTGACAGCATGTCGACCCTGGTATACCACATCGTTCCAATTCACTCTATTCCTTGCACGCCTTTCACCCTCATGTATGTTCAGGCCCCGATTGCTCAAAATCTTTTTCACTCTATCCTTCCACCTCCAATTTGGTCTCCCACTTCTTGTTCCCTCCACCTCTGACGCATATATCTTCTTTGTCAATCTTTTCGCTCATTCTCTCCATGTCACCAAACCATTTCAATACACCCTCTTCTGCTCTTTCAACCACACTCTTTTTATTTCCACACATCTCTTACCCTTTCGTTACTTACTCGATCAAACCACCTCTCACCACATTGTTCTCAAACCTTTTATTTCCAACGCATCCACCTTCCTCCGCACAACCCAATCTATAGCCCATGCCTCACAAGCATATAACATATATGCACATGTACATATTCATATTTGCTTGCCTTCATCCTTTCCTGGTGCTACCCCACCCCACAGGAAATGGCATCGCTATCCCTTTCTTCAGCGAGGTAGCATCAGGAAAACAAACAAAAAAAAGGCCACATTCGTTCAGACTCAGTCTTTAGCTGTCATGTGTAATGCTCTGAAACCACAGCTCCCTATGCACATTCAGGCTCCACAGACTTTTCCATGGTTTTCTCCAGACGTTTCACATTCCCTGTTTCAATCCATTGGCATTATATCGACCCTGGTATACCACATCACTCCAATTCACTGTATTCCTTGCACGCCTCTCACCCTCCATTTTGTTCACCCTCCATTTTGTTCAAGCCTCGATCGTTTAAGATCTTTTTCACTCCATTCTTCCACCTCCAGTTTGGTCTCCTGCTTCTCCTTGTTCCCTTCACCTCTGACACATGTATCCTCTTTGTCAATCTTTCCTCACTCTTTCTCTCTATGTCCATACCATTTCAACACACCATCTTCTGCTCTCTCAACCACACTCTTTTTATTACCACACATCTCTCATATCCTTTCATTACTTACTTGATCAAACCACCTCACACCACATATTGTCCTCAAACATTTCATTTCCAACATATCTACCCTCCTCCATACAACCCTATCTATAGCCCTTGCCTCGCAACTGTATGACATTGTTGGAACTATTATTCCTTTAAGCATACCCGTTTTTGCTCTCTTAAGATATCGTCCTCTCCTTCCACACATTTTTCACTCTCAGAACATTTGCCCCCTCCCCCACCCTGCGACTCACTTCCGCTTCCATGGCTCCATTCGTTGCTAAGTCCACTCCAAGATAACTAAAACACTTCTTTTCCTCCAATTTTTCTCCATTCAAACTTACCTCCCAGTTAACTTTTCCCTCAACCTTACTAAGCCTAATAACCTTGCTCTTATTCACATTTACTCTCAACTTTCTCTTTTCATATACTTTTCCAAAGTCAGTCACCAACTTCTACAGTTTCACACTTGAGTCAGCTACTAGAGCTGTATCATCAGCAAACAACAACAAACTCACTTCCCAGGCTTTCTCATCCCCAGTGGACTGTATGCTTGCTCCTCTCTCCAAAGCTCTTGTATTTACCTCCCTAACCACCCCATCCATAAACAAATTAGACAACCTTGACATCACGCACCCCTGCCACAGACTGACATTCACTGGGAACCAATCATTCTCCACTTTTCCCACTCATATACATGCCTTACATCCTTGGTAAAACTTTTCACAGCTTCTAGCAACTTACCTCCCACACTATATACTCTTAAGACCTTACACAAAGCGTATCTGTCATCCCTATCATGCCTTTTCCAGATCCATAAATGCAACATACAAATCCATCTGTTATTCTAAGAATTTCTCGTCTTCTCGTATATTCTTCAAAGCATACACATGAGCCACACATGCTCTGCCACTTCTGAAACCACACTGCTTTTCCCTAGTCTGATGCTCTGTACGTGTTTTCACCTCAATCAATACCCTCCCATATAATTTCCCAGGAATACTCAACAAACTTATGCCTCTGTGGTTTAAACACTCGACTTTATCTGCTTTGCCTTTGTACAATGGCACTATGCATGCAGGCTCTTCACCATGATCCATACATACATTGAATATCCTTACCAACACATCACCCCCTTTCTTATTGAATTCTACTGCAACACCATCCGAACCTGCAGCCTTGCTGGATTTCATCTTCCTCAAAGCTTTCACTACCTCTTCACTCTTAGCCAAACCATTTTCCCTGGCTCTCTCACTTCATACACCACCTCGACCAAAACACCCTATATCTGCCACTCTGTCATCAAACACATTCAACGAACCTTCAAAATATTCACTCCATCTCCTAACTTCATCACTACCTGTTATTATTTCCCTACTTGCCCCCTTCCCCAATGTTCTCATTTGTTATCTTGCCTTACGCATGTTATTTACCCCCCCTCCAAAACTTTATTTTATTCTCCCTAACATTTAATGATACTCTCTCACCCCAACTCTCATATGCCCTCGTTTTCAACCCTTGCACCTTTCTCTTGACCTCCTGCAGCTTTCTTTTCTACATCTCCTGGTCATTTGCACTCCTTTCTTGCAAGTGTCATCCAAATGTCTCTCTTTTCTCTTTCACTAACAACTTTATTTCTTCATCCCACCATTCTTCCATATCTAATCTCTCATGTAATTCTTCATCCTACCATTCTATCATTTCTAATCTGCCCATCTTCCACCTTTCTCATGCCACATGCATCTTTTGCACATGCCATCACTGCTTCCCCAAATACATCTCATTCCATCTCCCACTCCCCTCATGTCATTTGCTCTCCCCTTTTGCCATTCTACACTCAATCTCTCCTGATACTTCCTCACACAAGTCTCCTTTCTAAGCTCACTCACTCATCATTCTCTTCTCACCAAAAGTTTCTTTTTTGAAAACCTTTACAAATCTTCACCTTCTCCACAAGATAATGATCAGAAATCCCTCCATCTGCCCGTCTCAGCACATTAACATCCAAAAGTCTCTCTTTTACATGCATATCGGTCAACAATTAATCCAGTAATGCCCCTTGAACATCTCTCCTACTCACGTACGTGTGCTTTTACAAATTATTTATGTAAACATAGTAAAGAAACAGTAGAAAGTTAATTAATGACAATTACTCTTATAGGTGGAATATTGACTTGTACATATCTAAAAACCATTAAACATTTGTTGAAGAATGCTGTGGTCCAAGTTAGACATACTTTCTATTACTGTAGTGGAACGTTACAAAAGGACCGAAACTGCTTTCATCATACAACTCATGGTGGACTTTTATCACTTTTATATTAGTGCTTTATTTTTTAAGTTATGCATGTTTATTGGGAAGATCAATATATCTATATATCTTCTAATAGACAGATAAAGAAAATGAATAACATGTAAAAAATATTGTATTCTTTTTCCTAAGTTGAACAAGGGATTTATGTTGTTTCACAATTGACAGGATTTTTTTTGGTTTCACGACATTGATTCTGACAATCATGTATTGCTAAAGAAGTTCATTTTGACAAGCACATATCGCTAAAGAAGCATTTTACTCTGTTGTTTTTGTTAAAAATGAAGGAGGGCATTGAATATTGGGGAATATGTATGGCTAAATGAAATAAAAATACCCAACCTTATCCAAATGTAACCCCTTATGAAGAGTATTTTCCCCCTGGACCCTCAGACCCCATCCATGCATAATGTAACTATTAACCAAATTGGTTGAGCTTATTTTAGATGCTTTTCTATATTTTTATTTATTGATATACAGTGGTGAAGAAAATCTTTTTAAAAGATTTGTTTCATATTTGAATAAATTTTTCAAGTATTTAGATTCGGAGTACATATATTTACCTGGATTGTTTGGCTAAGTTAGAGAAGATACAGTACCAGTGAAATGTACGTAGATAAAGAAGCTTTCCTAATGTGAAATGCAAGTTAGAATTTATACTGGTCAGTACTTTGTAATACAGAATGTTTATGAATTTCATCAGTGTAAATACTGAAATGAAAAAAGTTGGAACTTTTCCAAGTTTTCCATATGATACCTTTTGTTTATTATAGGAGTTATTCTCATGTAAAATATAGGTTATGGGTATTTCTTAGTGCGCAAGGTTTTATAGAGTAGAGTTTGTTCTTGATTTGGCATATATTTTCTTTTTGGGATTTTTTTTTTTAAGTTGGGCAGATGTGGGTTTCATACATTTTTGTCATTAAAAATATTATATGTGTAGAATCGCAATTTCAAGTTTATATCCATATAAAGGGGCCATCTTTTGTTTCTAGTAAGTCAAGCAGATACTACTACTTTTAAGTGGTAGCTTTAGACGAGAACAGTTACTGACACAAGTCCCGTGTGTGGCCGTGAAAACAGTAGATCATGCTGTGAGCCATGATAATGTGTTGATATTATAGATAGAGTTAGCCTTTCATTAGCCACATGTATTGCATGGCTTTTATATTTGTTAGCTTTTGGTGGATGTTGGCTAACATTGAGGGAATTCAATTGAATCTAACAGTTATTTGTTTGATAGCTGTAGTTGTGTTATCAGATGTGGTATTTAGATGATATGCTGTCAGATCTGGTAATATTTGAATGCCCCATTGTCGTTGTTATCTGATATTCTCTTGTGATGGTTACAAAATTATGAGCTTTCATTTATCTGGGTACAGGAAAGACTTATGTAAGTGGGATTATATTTTAATTTTTTTTTTTTTCCTATATTATATGACAGCATGAGCCCATGTATCTTTTAAATGGTAGCCTTTGCATATAAGGCATGTATAAAAGAAAATAGTTATATTGTGTAAAAGTCTTTGTCGAGTGGGTGGCAAAGCAGATAGTCTTGTAAAGAAAAAATGTAGAGTGGGCGACAAAGTAGATAGCCTTGTAAAAAAAAAAAAGATGTAGAGTGGGTGACAAAGTAGATAGCTTTGCAGAAAGCAGAGTAATCTAGCTACATCACGTGAATGTTTTCCTGTATGCAGGGAAGTCAGAATTTCACAAAAAACGAGATAAATGTAAGATGGAATGGAAGTGTCTGAAAGTATACAGATAAGAAAAGGGATAATAAGCCATATGTGTCTTCTGATAGTCAAAGAAAATTGGGTTACATTAAAGGATGTAAGAGTGGTTTGCATTCCAACAACTTGGTTGTCAGTATGATTCTAGTAATAGTGATGTGCTGGTTGTCATTGTGATTGTAGTAATAGTGATGTGCTGAAAGTTTTAAGCCCAGTGTAAACATAATCACGTACTTAGCATAATTGTTTGCATATGCACAGAGCATTGCTGTGTTTATGAATGATAGATGCAGACTTGTAGTAGCATGCATATTCTTTAAACTTGTGGTTTTACATTCAACTAAGTATGTTTGTCTATTGACTTGGAAGAGACTGTTCTCAAATGTGTCTTTCATCAGTAACTCTGCCATCACATGGTATTCTCTAGCGAGGGGATGTTCATTTATACAGTGCATATGCAAAAAAATTTTGTAGACTGTCCAAAAGTTACATTAGGGTGATTTTTCTACAGCATTTTCATCTATTCTTGTCTGCATACTCTGTAGCACTTTAGCCTTTTATTTTAAATTTGTATGATTCTTATTAACTTATTGTTTTTACTTGGAATTATACATCAAGAAGAAAAGGTCAAGTAAATAAGTATACTTAAGAGGTGAAAGCCATAGTCTTGTCTTTTTCCTTGATTCACCACCTGTTGGAGTTGGAGTTATATTACTGGTGTACATTTATGACTAGGGGCATGTCTCATTGGTTTGAGCTTCTGATTTGTGTGTGAGCCACCCTCATAGTGATGTTTGGTTATTTGTGAAGACAGCAGAAAGATGGATAAGGATAGGGTTGTCTAATTCTGGTTTGGTATCTTTTGGGCTTATTAGTGAGAGAAATAGTTTATTGGGAATGCTAGTTACCTGTTGTGGTGGAAATTTTTGTCTGCTGAGATTTTTTCATGAATACAGTACTTGGAGTATTGTGCCTAAGGAATGTCTTGGTCATATCTGTAGATAGAGTCTACTGACTAACAAACGCGTACTATAAATATTACATATTTTTTCGAGAATTGGCTGAAGTAGTGATGGATTTCATAGCATTACTCATCATTGAAGTTATAGTATTCATGCAGTTAATGTACCAGAAGAATTGTCATCTTAACTGATATTAGCTGAGTTGTATTAGTTTTTTTTCTTACAGCACAGAATGGCATCTCGCAAGAAGATTCTTTTGAAGGTGATTATCTTGGGGGACTCAGGAGTTGGAAAGACATCTCTCATGAACCAATTTGTCAACAAAAAGTTTAGCAATCAGTATAAGGCAACCATTGGAGCAGACTTCCTCACCAAAGAAGTGATGGTGGATGACCGACTTGTTACTATGCAGGTAAGTCATAATTAATCTCTGGAAAGGGCATTGATTCACTAAGACAGATAAGTAGGAAAACCTTTGAAGAACTTTTATGAAAATTTTTGATAGTATTTAATTGTGCAACCTTGCATGAATGTTGAAGGATGGTTTTGATGAGTTGCCTCTTCTTTTTGGGATTTTCTTTTATCATTAAAGTTTTTGTACAGTGAAGGCCGTTAGCATCCGCTAAACAGTTATATTTAAATTGCAGATCTGGGACACAGCTGGGCAAGAAAGATTCCAGTCATTAGGTGTTGCATTTTACCGTGGGGCAGACTGCTGTGTTCTATGTTATGACGTTACATCGCCCAACTCCTTCAAATCCCTTGACTCATGGCGGGATGAATTTCTAATTCAGGCGTCACCACGGGATCCTGACCATTTCCCATTTGTTGTTCTTGGAAATAAGATTGATCTAGAGAACAGGGCGGTAAGTTGAATCTGGTATTTTACAACAGTATTGGTAGTAATAGTTCCTTTATTGGAGGAAGGTTTAGAAAGATGAAAAACTTTTAGCTTTTGTAAATTTAGAAAAAGCATAATGTATCGACAGGAAAGGACTAGAATGTCTGTTTAAGGCTTTCAGTAGCTTTTATGATGGAAAGACACTTGTGAAAGGTTTTTGTTAACATGTTTCAGAGCCTTGTGTAATGCACTGAAACCACAGCTCCCTTTCCACATCCAGGCCCCACCAAACTTTCCATGGTTTACCCCAGACGCTTCATATACCCTGGTTCAATCCATTGACAGTAGGTCGACCCAGTATACCACATCGTTCCAATTCACTGTATTCCTTGCACGCCTTTCACCCTCTTGTATGTTCAGGCCCCGATCGCTCAAAAAATTTTTCATTCCATCCTTCCACCTCCAATTTGGTCTGCCACATCTCCTCGTTCCCTCCACCTGTAACAAATATATCCTCTTTGTCAATCTTTCTGTACTCATTCTCTCCATGTGACCAAACCATTTTAATACACCCTCTTCTGCTTTCTCAACTACACTCTTTTTATTACTACACATCTTTACTCTTACACTGCTTACTTGATCAAACCACCTCACACCACATATTGTCCCCAAACATTTCATTTCCAACACTTCCCCCCCTCCTCACAACCCTATCTGTAGCCCATGCCTCGCAACCATATAACATTGTTGGAACCACTATTCCTTCAAACATACCCATTTTTGCTCTCAGAGATAACGTTCTCACCTTCCACACATTCTTCAATGCTCCCAGGACATATGCCCCCTTCCCCACCCTGTGACTTACTTTCGCTTCCTTGGTTCCATCCGCTGCTAAATCCTACTGAACCTAATTACCTTGCTCTTATTCACATTTACTTGCAGCTTTCTTCTTTCACACACTTGACCAAACTGTCACCAACTTCTGCAGTTTCTTACCTGAATCAGCCATCAGTGCTGTATCATCAGCGAACAACAACTAACTCACTTCCCTAAGCCCTCTCATCCTCAACAGACTGCATACTTGTCGATCTCCAAAACTCTTGCATTCACCTCCCAAACCACCCCATCCATAAACAAATTAACAACCCTGGAGACATCACGCACCCCTGCCACAAACCAATATTAACTGGGAACCAGTCATTTTCCTCTCTTCCTACTCGTACCAATGCCTTACATCCTTGATAAAAACTTTTCACGAATGTGGCCTTTGTTGTCTTTTCCTAGCGCTACCTTGTGGGCATGGGGGGAGGGGGGGGCTGTTTTTCATGTGTGGCGGGGTGGCGATGGGAATGGATGAAGGAAGCAAGTATGAATATGTACATGTTTATATATGTTTATGTCTGTGTATGTATGCTGCCTTGATAAAACAGGAGACAGTGACTAATTGTTATAAATAATGATAATTTAAAAGTGATTTTGAGTTATGACCAGTATTGATGACTTTGGAAGTGTTTAAGTGCAAGGGATAAGTATTTTGTGAAGCATAAATGTGGAAAATGTGACAGAAGGTTTGTGTGTGTGTGTTATAGAAAAAAATAGAACGGATAGAATAAAGATGCATAAGAGAAACTTTATAGGGATACACTTTGAAGGAAGTGTAGCAGATAGTAGTATGCTAAACGTCTAGGTTGTGAAGAGATGAGATGCATATCAGCTTCTTTTATTGTTATTATAAAAAAGAGGTGGAGGTCTGTATCCAAGGGTAGAAGCATGGATGAAAATGATTAAAAGCTCTGAATAATTAAGAATGGAATTTTTGTAAGACTACTTTTCAGCACATAGAACATGAATCTACTGAGAGATTGTTTGCAGGTGGTGCATCCCATAGAGCTTGGAGTAATATATATATATATATATATATATATATATATATATATATATATATATATATATATATATATATTAAAAAAAGGGGGTGACTGTATTGTTGACTGGTTGGTAAGGTTATTTAATGTATGTATGACTCACGGTGAGGTGCCTGAGGATTGGCGGAATGCGTGCATAGTGCCATTGTACAAAGGCAAAGGGGATAAGAGTGAGTGCTCAAATTACAGAGGTATAAGTTTGTTGAGTATTCCTGGTAAATTATATGGGAGGGTATTGATTGAGAGGGTGAAGGCATGTACAGAGCATCAGATTGGGGAAGAGCAGTGTGGTTTCAGAAATGGTAGAGGATGTGTGGATCAGGTGTTTGCTTTGAAGAATGTATGTGAGAAATACTTAGAAAAGCAAATGGATTTGTATGTAGCATTTATGGATCTGGAGAAGGCATATGATAGAGTTGATAGAGATGCTCTGTGGAAGGTATTAAGAATATATGGTGTGGGAGGCGAGTTGTTAGAAGCAGTGAAAAGTTTTTATCGAGGATGTAAGGCATGTGTACGTGTAGGAAGAGAGGAAAGTGATTGGTTCTCAGTGAATGTAGGTTTGCGGCAGGGGTGTGTGATGTGTCCATGGTTGTTTAATTTGTTTATGGATGGGGTTGTTAGGGAGGTGAATGCATGTATATACATGTGTATGTGGATGGGTTGGGCCATTCTTTTGTCTGTATCATTGCGCTACCTTGCTAATGCGGGCGACAGCGCCCAAGTCATATAAACAAATGAATAAATAAATAAATAAATATATGTGTATGCGAGTGGATGGGCCATTCTTCATCTGTTCCATAGTGCTATCTCGCGGATGCAGGAAACAGTGATTACATATGATAGATGAATAAATATTATTATTATTGTCATTATTATTGTGAGAATAATTACTTTTTATTTTTTTATTTTTTTCATACTTGATCACTGTTTCTGGCATTAGCAAGGTAGTGCCAGGAAACAGATGAAGAAAGATGTATCCACTCACATAACATATATATATGTACATATATGCTTATACTCGTGCAGTCTACCATAGAAATTCATGGAGATCCAACACGTGGGGAATGGGTACTGGTCTGGTAACGGTGAAAAATCTCTGCCAAATGTACGATAACTGTAATGTTGCCCAACCTACAAGGAGCCCCTACACTGCATGAGGTTCACACACGCTCCTAATGTAATGTATGATGGAAAAGAAGTTCCGAGTTTTTTCTTCTGTCAGTGTGTTACGTATGTTTCAGCTGACAAGTAAAATGCAGTAGAGTACTTACAGCATCTCCTGCATATGTTGCACAATCCAGCACCAATTCCTCTCCTGGCCCTGCTCCCATGTGTTCACCATCAGTCCCTAGCAGTTTTCAATGGGATTCATGTCACATCCCTTTGACGGCCTGTCCAGTAGCTCAGTGATCAGTTGCTCAGAAAACCATTGGCAAACAATACCTGCTCTATGGATAGGGCTATTGACCTAAAACAAAATAAAAGAAAGGAAAACACAAAAATACCATATACTTGTATATAGTTATGTAAGTTATGTTGCATCAGGCAGTCACTGCCAGAGGGTTGTAAGTGACAAATAACACCATCAGAGATGAATGCAGGTTAAAGGCATGATACACTAGGGGAGTGGAAATTTTGAGTACTGGTCATTTCAAATACCATTGCAGGTTTCATAAGCATACTCCCAATATTAATGAAATCGTATGATTGATGCTTCCGTAACTGACATTAAACTTTAGGATAATAGCAACTCTAGTAAGGTTAATATTCTCAGTGTGAGTATTCTTTCTAAAGTAAAGCATTTTCTGTGTTAAAATTTACTGTAGATGATAGTGTATTCACATCCCATGAGATGTGGGATGGACAACAATATTATTGATGGATGGTTGCAATTACTGATTACCGTGTTTGTTCACCATAGATGATGGGATAGTAGCGCATATGTAGGGACATGTCTTTTGCAGTGGGTTAGAACTTTGGTGGACTAAATTGTAGATTTCTGTGAATGATAGTGTTTGGTGTGTTTCAACAAACATGATGGAGGACAACACTGATGGGGTGTGGGATGAGGAAGAAGGGGCATACTATCCTTTCTGAGTAGGATAGAGCCATGGCATGAGCTGAGGGTAGCACCACTTCTTCCAGTGTCTAAATATACTTTGCAGTGAAGCGCCTTTCAGTATCGGCCAGTTCCCCTATCCCATATAAATGAAGCCTTCCCCAGATCTTGCAGGTGATGTGACTGCTTCTGGAAACTTCATAGATATTCTCTAGAGCATATCTTGTCTCATTTGCATGCTAGCAATGTTGCCTCCTGTGGGTGCTGGATGAATAGGCTTTTTCATGCCTTTCACCCTCTTATATGCTCAGGCCTCAGTTGCTCACAAGCTTTTTTTTTTACTCCATCCTTCTGTCTCAAATTTGGTCTGTCAGTTCTCTTTTTTCCCTTCACTTCTGACACATATATCCTCTTTGTCAGCCTTTCCTCACCCATTCTCTCCATATGTCCAGACCATTTCAACACACCTTTTTCTGCTCTGGGTACCACGTATCTCTCTTCCCCTTGCATTACTTACTCGATCAAACCTCCTCACACCACATATTGTCCTCACACATTTCGTTTCCAACAAATCCACCCTCTGCACAACCCTATTTATAGCTCATACCTTGCAACCTTATGATATTGTTGGAACTACTATCTCTTCAAACACACCCAATTTTGCCCTACAAGATAATGTTCTCTCCACTTATTCTTCAGTGCACTCAGAATCGTCAACCCTCCCCATGCTACGACTCACTTCCGTTTGTATGGTTTCATTCGCCACCAAGTTCACTTCCAGATATCTAAAGCACTTCCTCCAATTTTTCTCCATCCACATTTATATGCCAAATAACTTGTCCCTCAACCCTGTTGAACCTGATGACCTTGCTTTTATTTGTATTTGTTCTCATCTTCCTCCTTTCACTCACACTTCCAGACTTAGTCACTAACTTGTTCAGTTTCTCTCAAATTAGCCACTAGCGCTGTATCATCGGCAAACAACAACTGTTCCCAGGCCATTTCATCCCCCACAGACTGCATATTTACTTCTCTCTTTCCAAGATTTGTTGCATTTACCTCCCTCACCACCCCATCCATAAACACATTAAAGAACCATGATGACTTCACACACCCCTGCTGTGGACCAACCTTCACTGGGAACCATGCACCTCAATTATATGCTCAAACTGCCATATTACTTACCTTTGCATTTAAATCACCCATCACTAATACCCAGTCTCGTACACCAAAACTGCTGACATACTCACTCGGTCCCAAAACATTTGCCTCATGCTCTTTTCTTCTCATGTACAGGTGCAGAAGCATCAACAGTCACCCATTTCTCAACATCCACTAAAGTTTTACCCAGATCAGTTTACTTTCTTACACTGTAATGCATTCTCCCACAACTCCTGACTTTACTCCTAAGATATTTCCAAACATCCAGGTTTTTTCCCTCAAACATACTACCTAATTCTCCTCTCTTCTCAACTTGGTTATATCCACACATAAAAGAAGAACGGGAGGGTTTCCAGCCACTCTGCTCCTGCCCACTTTAATCTCCTTCTATGACATGCAGGTAATACAGAGTTAGAATTCTTTCTCCCCTACCTCATGGATTATCATGATTATTATACAATCCAAGACCCCTTGTATGGGGCTCCTGTTGTTTTGAGGCTCCATAACATTAGGAGCAGGGAAGTGATAGACTCTTTTGGAGTGAGAAGGCCCTTGACAAGACTATTTTTTCCATCCATTGTCAAATGTACAGCCTTTCCAAAGTTGACTTCTCACTTCTATAAACAGAGTCCAGTAACTCAGTCACATAGAAAGATGGAGACATTTTTAGGTGCATGCAATGATTCCAGGATAATTATTTTGCTGTGAGTGAGTCAAAGCTAATTACAAACAAATAGATTACTCACAAAGGTAAGGTTTAACAGGATATGAATCAGTTTGATAACCACAGTGCCAAACCTTTGATTCTGTATTCTTTTACTTCAGGTGTCCGCAAAGCGAGCACAACAGTGGTGTCATAGTAAAAATGAGGTAAGTACATCAATAGAATTAGAAATTTCGCAACCCAAGAGGAGATTATTATTATTAATTTTCCCTTCTGGTGCTTGACTCTTTAATAGGCATTATTGATTTTAAGGCTTGCATGCATGAAAAGTTTAGAAAACTTGGATGATCAAATAATTCATCCTAAACTCTTGTAAGATCCTGTGTTATGTCAAGAATTTGGTTGTTGGGACATGTCATCCTTTGCTAGGCAGTCAGTATGATGCTCATGCCTTTTAATTTAGACATTTGTATTTGAGGTCATGCATTTAAGCCTGAACATAAAAATTGGATTTTTTTCCCCCTTTATATATTTGCTATTACCTGTTATTGAGATAGCATTCAAGAACAGCTGACATAGCCTTTAGAGGGACAACTCCTCACTTGGCCCCCTTCTTTTGGAATGGTAAAACTGGAGGAGAGGTTTTCCAGATGAATATGAATATCAAAAATTATTGTATCTTGTCGTTTATCCTCGCATATCATTAGTATCTCGTAGAAAAAAAATGTAGGAAAGAGTCAGACAAGGATTATTTCAAAGGGTTGGTTGTTCTAATGCAACCTTGTTAAGGTAGGAAATAGCAAACAGGTATGAACAAAAATAGTTAAAATAATACTTGTTTTTTGGGAGTAATGAATTAAAAAGCTATATTGTGATCTTTAGTGGCACAAATATTTTGGATGTTCTCTAAGTTTTTTATCTGTGTACAATTGAGATTTCCAGTTTGTCAAATTTTAAATTTCAATCTAGTTCTAACAGCTCATTAATATGACTATTCCTTTTAACATAAGTTGTATCTTTCAGGTTCCTTATTTCGAGACCAGTGCAAAAGAGGCCATTAATGTTGAGCTGGCATTCCAAACGATTGCCCGTAATGCACTGGCTCAGGAATCTGAGGTTGAACTTTACAATGAATTTCCTGACCAGATAAAACTGACAAATGACAACAAGGCTAAGCAAGATGCATGTTCTTGCTAATGATCACTAATGGTAAGATGTGAAACAGTTTTTTCAGTCGTATTTTTCATAGTCACACCTGATTGAAGAAACAATATTCAGGATTAAGTTTTGTGGCAGTTTGAGTACTTTGTGGAGAGGGAAAACTGCTATAGAATGAAGAAACAAAAGTTGTTTGATGAGAGTTTGCGAATATAATGTTTGTAAGGGTGGTGGTGATTGTTCTTAGAGCCCAAGGATCCCTTTACCTGTATTGGGAATTTTCGGGATAAGACTTCACATTTATATTCCTTTTTATCCACTAAAGATGATACAGCCTCACAGGAGATGACTTTTCACTTGTGTTGCCACCACATGGTATAGTCCAGTAACACTACAATAAAGGTACATTATTTAAGATTGTAAATGTAGAATGTGTTTGGTGTGGTTAAGAAAGAAGTTTTGTTGAAAATATGAGTACATGGGAGAAAAACACTTGGAGCAGAACGGTTTTTATCAAGAGTAAGGCATGTGTGCATCTCAGAAGGGATGAGGATGAGTAGCTGCAATGAAGGTGGGTATGCATTAAGAGTGTGTGATGTCACCATGGCTGTTTAATTTGTTTATGAAGGTAAATGTGAAGGTCATGGAGAGGTGCAGGTCTGCAGTCTTTATGGGGTCTGGTGCTGGGAAAGTGTGTGAATTGCTGTTTATAGATAAATTATCTCTAGTGGCAAACTCAAGTGAGAACTGTGGAAGCTGAAGAATGAGTTAAGGAAGATGTGTGATCAAAACTAAGGTGTAATATGTGTGATATGGGAAAAAAGACAGATTAGTTTGAATGCGAGAGTTTGAATAGAGAGAACCTGGAGAAAGTGGTGTTTTAGATACCCGAGATGGGACATGCTAACAAAAGAAACTTCAGGAGCTGAAATAAACCATGGAGTGGGGGTGGGGGAGTTTTGAGTGCAATATAGTGTGTGGAAAGAGGAATCAAAGGATTGGTGAGCAAATGCTTCCAGATGGATTTCATGGCTTGCATATTGAGGGTTGTCATTGGTTTGTGGCTCATTTTTTAGATCTTTCATGAGTATGATTGTTGATTGTTTTCTGGAAGAAGAGATACAAGTCAAAAGTGCTTCATGTGCCAAGGCTGGGGTGGTGCAGGAAGTGTGAATTTGCTCTTACTTGTGCCACAGTTGGTTGCTGTTGGTTCTGTGGATAATTGTGTTAAGGAAGGTTTGCCTTTCAGTGAATAGTTCAATGATAGTCATGGTTACGGTTTAGGTTTGGTCTTTGATTTGTGTAGATGGTGAGTGATTTTGTTGTAGCTAGCTTTATTTAATGAAGCTTTGGAGCTAGGATTCCATGTACTGTGCGAGATCTGGCCAAACTGCTCCCCCTTCTTTTTTTTTTTTTATTTTGTGGTTTGGATAGGTCAGGTGTAGAATTATCTGAAAGTAGATTGGATAGGTCAAGTGTAGAATTATCTGAAAGTAGGTTGGGTAGGTCAGGTGTAGAATTATATGAAAGTAGATTGGATAGGTCAAGTGTAGAATTATCTGAAAGTAGATTGGATAGGTCAAGTGTAGAATTATCTGAAAGTAGATTGGATAGGTCAAGTGTAGAATTATCTGAAAGTAGATTGGATAGGTCAAGTGTAGAATTATCTGAAAGTAGATTGGATAGGTCAAGTGTAGAATTATCTGAAAGTAGATTGGATAGGTCAAGTGTAGAATTATCTGAAAGTAGATTGGATAGGTCAAGTGTAGAATTATCTGAAAGTAGATTGGATAGGTCAAGTGTAGAATTATCTGAAAGTAGATTGGATAGGTCAAGTGTAGAATTATCTGAAAGTAGATTGGATAGGTCAAGTGTAGAATTATCTGAAAGTAGATTGGATAGGTCAAGTGTAGAATTATCTGAAAGTAGATTGGATAGGTCAAGTGTAGAATTATCTGAAAGTAGATTGGATAGGTCAAGTGTAGAATTATCTGAAAGTAGATTGGATAGGTCAAGTGTAGAATTATCTGAAAGTAGATTGGATAGGTCAAGTGTAGAATTATCTGAAAGTAGATTGGATAGGTCAAGTGTAGAATTATCTGAAAGTAGATTGGATAGGTCAAGTGTAGAATTATCTGAAAGTAGATTGGATAGGTCAAGTGTAGAATTATCTGAAAGTAGATTGGATAGGTCAAGTGTAGAATTATCTGAAAGTAGATTGGATAGGTCAAGTGTAGAATTATCTGAAAGTAGATTGGATAGGTCAAGTGTAGAATTATCTGAAAGTAGATTGGATAGGTCAAGTGTAGAATTATCTGAAAGTAGATTGGATAGGTCAAGTGTAGAATTATCTGAAAGTAGATTGGATAGGTCAAGTGTAGAATTATCTGAAAGTAGATTGGATAGGTCAAGTGTAGAATTATCTGAAAGTAGATTGGATAGGTCAAGTGTAGAATTATCTGAAAGTAGATTGGATAGGTCAAGTGTAGAATTATCTGAAAGTAGATTGGATAGGTCAAGTGTAGAATTATCTGAAAGTAGATTGGATAGGTCAAGTGTAGAATTATCTGAAAGTAGATTGGATAGGTCAAGTGTAGAATTATCTGAAAGTAGATTGGATAGGTCAAGTGTAGAATTATCTGAAAGTAGATTGGATAGGTCAAGTGTAGAATTATCTGAAAGTAGATTGGATAGGTCAAGTGTAGAATTATCTGAAAGTAGATTGGATAGGTCAAGTGTAGAATTATCTGAAAGTAGATTGGATAGGTCAAGTGTAGAATTATCTGAAAGTAGATTGGATAGGTCAAGTGTAGAATTATCTGAAAGTAGATTGGATAGGTCAAGTGTAGAATTATCTGAAAGTAGATTGGATAGGTCAAGTGTAGAATTATCTGAAAGTAGATTGGATAGGTCAAGTGTAGAATTATCTGAAAGTAGATTGGATAGGTCAAGTGTAGAATTATCTGAAAGTAGATTGGATAGGTCAAGTGTAGAATTATCTGAAAGTAGATTGGATAGGTCAAGTGTAGAATTATCTGAAAGTAGATTGGATAGGTCAAGTGTAGAATTATCTGAAAGTAGATTGGATAGGTCAAGTGTAGAATTATCTGAAAGTAGATTGGATAGGTCAAGTGTAGAATTATCTGAAAGTAGATTGGATAGGTCAAGTGTAGAATTATCTGAAAGTAGATTGGATAGGTCAAGTGTAGAATTATCTGAAAGTAGATTGGATAGGTCAAGTGTAGAATTATCTGAAAGTAGATTGGATAGGTCAAGTGTAGAATTATCTGAAAGTAGATTGGATAGGTCAAGTGTAGAATTATCTGAAAGTAGATTGGATAGGTCAAGTGTAGAATTATCTGAAAGTAGATTGGATAGGTCAAGTGTAGAATTATCTGAAAGTAGATTGGATAGGTCAAGTGTAGAATTATCTGAAAGTAGATTGGATAGGTCAAGTGTAGAATTATCTGAAAGTAGATTGGATAGGTCAAGTGTAGAATTATCTGAAAGTAGATTGGATAGGTCAAGTGTAGAATTATCTGAAAGTAGATTGGATAGGTCAAGTGTAGAATTATCTGAAAGTAGATTGGATAGGTCAAGTGTAGAATTATCTGAAAGTAGATTGGATAGGTCAAGTGTAGAATTATCTGAAAGTAGATTGGATAGGTCAAGTGTAGAATTATCTGAAAGTAGATTGGATAGGTCAAGTGTAGAATTATCTGAAAGTAGATTGGATAGGTCAAGTGTAGAATTATCTGAAAGTAGATTGGATAGGTCAAGTGTAGAATTATCTGAAAGTAGATTGGATAGGTCAAGTGTAGAATTATCTGAAAGTAGATTGGATAGGTCAAGTGTAGAATTATCTGAAAGTAGATTGGATAGGTCAAGTGTAGAATTATCTGAAAGTAGATTGGATAGGTCAAGTGTAGAATTATCTGAAAGTAGATTGGATAGGTCAAGTGTAGAATTATCTGAAAGTAGATTGGATAGGTCAAGTGTAGAATTATCTGAAAGTAGATTGGATAGGTCAAGTGTAGAATTATCTGAAAGTAGATTGGATAGGTCAAGTGTAGAATTATCTGAAAGTAGATTGGATAGGTCAAGTGTAGAATTATCTGAAAGTAGATTGGATAGGTCAAGTGTAGAATTATCTGAAAGTAGATTGGATAGGTCAAGTGTAGAATTATCTGAAAGTAGATTGGATAGGTCAAGTGTAGAATTATCTGAAAGTAGATTGGATAGGTCAAGTGTAGAATTATCTGAAAGTAGATTGGATAGGTCAAGTGTAGAATTATCTGAAAGTAGATTGGATAGGTCAAGTGTAGAATTATCTGAAAGTAGATTGGATAGGTCAAGTGTAGAATTATCTGAAAGTAGATTGGATAGGTCAAGTGTAGAATTATCTGAAAGTAGATTGGATAGGTCAAGTGTAGAATTATCTGAAAGTAGATTGGATAGGTCAAGTGTAGAATTATCTGAAAGTAGATTGGATAGGTCAAGTGTAGAATTATCTGAAAGTAGATTGGATAGGTCAAGTGTAGAATTATCTGAAAGTAGATTGGATAGGTCAAGTGTAGAATTATCTGAAAGTAGATTGGATAGGTCAAGTGTAGAATTATCTGAAAGTAGATTGGATAGGTCAAGTGTAGAATTATCTGAAAGTAGATTGGATAGGTCAAGTGTAGAATTATCTGAAAGTAGATTGGATAGGTCAAGTGTAGAATTATCTGAAAGTAGATTGGATAGGTCAAGTGTAGAATTATCTGAAAGTAGATTGGATAGGTCAAGTGTAGAATTATCTGAAAGTAGATTGGATAGGTCAAGTGTAGAATTATCTGAAAGTAGATTGGATAGGTCAAGTGTAGAATTATCTGAAAGTAGATTGGATAGGTCAAGTGTAGAATTATCTGAAAGTAGATTGGATAGGTCAAGTGTAGAATTATCTGAAAGTAGATTGGATAGGTCAAGTGTAGAATTATCTGAAAGTAGATTGGATAGGTCAAGTGTAGAATTATCTGAAAGTAGATTGGATAGGTCAAGTGTAGAATTATCTGAAAGTAGATTGGATAGGTCAAGTGTAGAATTATCTGAAAGTAGATTGGATAGGTCAAGTGTAGAATTATCTGAAAGTAGATTGGATAGGTCAAGTGTAGAATTATCTGAAAGTAGATTGGATAGGTCAAGTGTAGAATTATCTGAAAGTAGATTGGATAGGTCAAGTGTAGAATTATCTGAAAGTAGATTGGATAGGTCAAGTGTAGAATTATCTGAAAGTAGATTGGATAGGTCAAGTGTAGAATTATCTGAAAGTAGATTGGATAGGTCAAGTGTAGAATTATCTGAAAGTAGATTGGATAGGTCAAGTGTAGAATTATCTGAAAGTAGATTGGATAGGTCAAGTGTAGAATTATCTGAAAGTAGATTGGATAGGTCAAGTGTAGAATTATCTGAAAGTAGATTGGATAGGTCAAGTGTAGAATTATCTGAAAGTAGATTGGATAGGTCAAGTGTAGAATTATCTGAAAGTAGATTGGATAGGTCAAGTGTAGAATTATCTGAAAGTAGATTGGATAGGTCAAGTGTAGAATTATCTGAAAGTAGATTGGATAGGTCAAGTGTAGAATTATCTGAAAGTAGATTGGATAGGTCAAGTGTAGAATTATCTGAAAGTAGATTGGATAGGTCAAGTGTAGAATTATCTGAAAGTAGATTGGATAGGTCAAGTGTAGAATTATCTGAAAGTAGATTGGATAGGTCAAGTGTAGAATTATCTGAAAGTAGATTGGATAGGTCAAGTGTAGAATTATCTGAAAGTAGATTGGATAGGTCAAGTGTAGAATTATCTGAAAGTAGATTGGATAGGTCAAGTGTAGAATTATCTGAAAGTAGATTGGATAGGTCAAGTGTAGAATTATCTGAAAGTAGATTGGATAGGTCAAGTGTAGAATTATCTGAAAGTAGATTGGATAGGTCAAGTGTAGAATTATCTGAAAGTAGATTGGATAGGTCAAGTGTAGAATTATCTGAAAGTAGATTGGATAGGTCAAGTGTAGAATTATCTGAAAGTAGATTGGATAGGTCAAGTGTAGAATTATCTGAAAGTAGATTGGATAGGTCAAGTGTAGAATTATCTGAAAGTAGATTGGATAGGTCAAGTGTAGAATTATCTGAAAGTAGATTGGATAGGTCAAGTGTAGAATTATCTGAAAGTAGATTGGATAGGTCAAGTGTAGAATTATCTGAAAGTAGATTGGATAGGTCAAGTGTAGAATTATCTGAAAGTAGATTGGATAGGTCAAGTGTAGAATTATCTGAAAGTAGATTGGATAGGTCAAGTGTAGAATTATCTGAAAGTAGATTGGATAGGTCAAGTGTAGAATTATCTGAAAGTAGATTGGATAGGTCAAGTGTAGAATTATCTGAAAGTAGATTGGATAGGTCAAGTGTAGAATTATCTGAAAGTAGATTGGATAGGTCAAGTGTAGAATTATCTGAAAGTAGATTGGATAGGTCAAGTGTAGAATTATCTGAAAGTAGATTGGATAGGTCAAGTGTAGAATTATCTGAAAGTAGATTGGATAGGTCAAGTGTAGAATTATCTGAAAGTAGATTGGATAGGTCAAGTGTAGAATTATCTGAAAGTAGATTGGATAGGTCAAGTGTAGAATTATCTGAAAGTAGATTGGATAGGTCAAGTGTAGAATTATCTGAAAGTAGATTGGATAGGTCAAGTGTAGAATTATCTGAAAGTAGATTGGATAGGTCAAGTGTAGAATTATCTGAAAGTAGATTGGATAGGTCAAGTGTAGAATTATCTGAAAGTAGATTGGATAGGTCAAGTGTAGAATTATCTGAAAGTAGATTGGATAGGTCAAGTGTAGAATTATCTGAAAGTAGATTGGATAGGTCAAGTGTAGAATTATCTGAAAGTAGATTGGATAGGTCAAGTGTAGAATTATCTGAAAGTAGATTGGATAGGTCAAGTGTAGAATTATCTGAAAGTAGATTGGATAGGTCAAGTGTAGAATTATCTGAAAGTAGATTGGATAGGTCAAGTGTAGAATTATCTGAAAGTAGATTGGATAGGTCAAGTGTAGAATTATCTGAAAGTAGATTGGATAGGTCAAGTGTAGAATTATCTGAAAGTAGATTGGATAGGTCAAGTGTAGAATTATCTGAAAGTAGATTGGATAGGTCAAGTGTAGAATTATCTGAAAGTAGATTGGATAGGTCAAGTGTAGAATTATCTGAAAGTAGATTGGATAGGTCAAGTGTAGAATTATCTGAAAGTAGATTGGATAGGTCAAGTGTAGAATTATCTGAAAGTAGATTGGATAGGTCAAGTGTAGAATTATCTGAAAGTAGATTGGATAGGTCAAGTGTAGAATTATCTGAAAGTAGATTGGATAGGTCAAGTGTAGAATTATCTGAAAGTAGATTGGATAGGTCAAGTGTAGAATTATCTGAAAGTAGATTGGATAGGTCAAGTGTAGAATTATCTGAAAGTAGATTGGATAGGTCAAGTGTAGAATTATCTGAAAGTAGATTGGATAGGTCAAGTGTAGAATTATCTGAAAGTAGATTGGATAGGTCAAGTGTAGAATTATCTGAAAGTAGATTGGATAGGTCAAGTGTAGAATTATCTGAAAGTAGATTGGATAGGTCAAGTGTAGAATTATCTGAAAGTAGATTGGATAGGTCAAGTGTAGAATTATCTGAAAGTAGATTGGATAGGTCAAGTGTAGAATTATCTGAAAGTAGATTGGATAGGTCAAGTGTAGAATTATCTGAAAGTAGATTGGATAGGTCAAGTGTAGAATTATCTGAAAGTAGATTGGATAGGTCAAGTGTAGAATTATCTGAAAGTAGATTGGATAGGTCAAGTGTAGAATTATCTGAAAGTAGATTGGATAGGTCAAGTGTAGAATTATCTGAAAGTAGATTGGATAGGTCAAGTGTAGAATTATCTGAAAGTAGATTGGATAGGTCAAGTGTAGAATTATCTGAAAGTAGATTGGATAGGTCAAGTGTAGAATTATCTGAAAGTAGATTGGATAGGTCAAGTGTAGAATTATCTGAAAGTAGATTGGATAGGTCAAGTGTAGAATTATCTGAAAGTAGATTGGATAGGTCAAGTGTAGAATTATCTGAAAGTAGATTGGATAGGTCAAGTGTAGAATTATCTGAAAGTAGATTGGATAGGTCAAGTGTAGAATTATCTGAAAGTAGATTGGATAGGTCAAGTGTAGAATTATCTGAAAGTAGATTGGATAGGTCAAGTGTAGAATTATCTGAAAGTAGATTGGATAGGTCAAGTGTAGAATTATCTGAAAGTAGATTGGATAGGTCAAGTGTAGAATTATCTGAAAGTAGATTGGATAGGTCAAGTGTAGAATTATCTGAAAGTAGATTGGATAGGTCAAGTGTAGAATTATCTGAAAGTAGATTGGATAGGTCAAGTGTAGAATTATCTGAAAGTAGATTGGATAGGTCAAGTGTAGAATTATCTGAAAGTAGATTGGATAGGTCAAGTGTAGAATTATCTGAAAGTAGATTGGATAGGTCAAGTGTAGAATTATCTGAAAGTAGATTGGATAGGTCAAGTGTAGAATTATCTGAAAGTAGATTGGATAGGTCAAGTGTAGAATTATCTGAAAGTAGATTGGATAGGTCAAGTGTAGAATTATCTGAAAGTAGATTGGATAGGTCAAGTGTAGAATTATCTGAAAGTAGATTGGATAGGTCAAGTGTAGAATTATCTGAAAGTAGATTGGATAGGTCAAGTGTAGAATTATCTGAAAGTAGATTGGATAGGTCAAGTGTAGAATTATCTGAAAGTAGATTGGATAGGTCAAGTGTAGAATTATCTGAAAGTAGATTGGATAGGTCAAGTGTAGAATTATCTGAAAGTAGATTGGATAGGTCAAGTGTAGAATTATCTGAAAGTAGATTGGATAGGTCAAGTGTAGAATTATCTGAAAGTAGATTGGATAGGTCAAGTGTAGAATTATCTGAAAGTAGATTGGATAGGTCAAGTGTAGAATTATCTGAAAGTAGATTGGATAGGTCAAGTGTAGAATTATCTGAAAGTAGATTGGATAGGTCAAGTGTAGAATTATCTGAAAGTAGATTGGATAGGTCAAGTGTAGAATTATCTGAAAGTAGATTGGATAGGTCAAGTGTAGAATTATCTGAAAGTAGATTGGATAGGTCAAGTGTAGAATTATCTGAAAGTAGATTGGATAGGTCAAGTGTAGAATTATCTGAAAGTAGATTGGATAGGTCAAGTGTAGAATTATCTGAAAGTAGATTGGATAGGTCAAGTGTAGAATTATCTGAAAGTAGATTGGATAGGTCAAGTGTAGAATTATCTGAAAGTAGATTGGATAGGTCAAGTGTAGAATTATCTGAAAGTAGATTGGATAGGTCAAGTGTAGAATTATCTGAAAGTAGATTGGATAGGTCAAGTGTAGAATTATCTGAAAGTAGATTGGATAGGTCAAGTGTAGAATTATCTGAAAGTAGATTGGATAGGTCAAGTGTAGAATTATCTGAAAGTAGATTGGATAGGTCAAGTGTAGAATTATCTGAAAGTAGATTGGATAGGTCAAGTGTAGAATTATCTGAAAGTAGATTGGATAGGTCAAGTGTAGAATTATCTGAAAGTAGATTGGATAGGTCAAGTGTAGAATTATCTGAAAGTAGATTGGATAGGTCAAGTGTAGAATTATCTGAAAGTAGATTGGATAGGTCAAGTGTAGAATTATCTGAAAGTAGATTGGATAGGTCAAGTGTAGAATTATCTGAAAGTAGATTGGATAGGTCAAGTGTAGAATTATCTGAAAGTAGATTGGATAGGTCAAGTGTAGAATTATCTGAAAGTAGGTTGGGTAGGTCAGGTGTAGAATTATCTGAAAGTAGATTGGATAGGTCAAGTGTAGAATTATCTGAAAGTAGATTGGATAGGTCAAGTGTAGAATTATCTGAAAGTAGATTGGATAGGTCAAGTGTAGAATTATCTGAAAGTAGATTGGATAGGTCAAGTGTAGAATTATCTGAAAGTAGATTGGATAGGTCAAGTGTAGAATTATCTGAAAGTAGATTGGATAGGTCAAGTGTAGAATTATCTGAAAGTAGATTGGATAGGTCAAGTGTAGAATTATCTGAAAGTAGATTGGATAGGTCAAGTGTAGAATTATCTGAAAGTAGATTGGATAGGTCAAGTGTAGAATTATCTGAAAGTAGATTGGATAGGTCAAGTGTAGAATTATCTGAAAGTAGATTGGATAGGTCAAGTGTAGAATTATCTGAAAGTAGATTGGATAGGTCAAGTGTAGAATTATCTGAAAGTAGATTGGATAGGTCAAGTGTAGAATTATCTGAAAGTAGATTGGATAGGTCAAGTGTAGAATTATCTGAAAGTAGATTGGATAGGTCAAGTGTAGAATTATCTGAAAGTAGATTGGATAGGTCAAGTGTAGAATTATCTGAAAGTAGATTGGATAGGTCAAGTGTAGAATTATCTGAAAGTAGATTGGATAGGTCAAGTGTAGAATTATCTGAAAGTAGATTGGATAGGTCAAGTGTAGAATTATCTGAAAGTAGATTGGATAGGTCAAGTGTAGAATTATCTGAAAGTAGATTGGATAGGTCAAGTGTAGAATTATCTGAAAGTAGGTTGGGTAGGTCAGGTGTAGAATTATCTGAAAGTAGATTGGATAGGTCAAGTGTAGAATTATCTGAAAGTAGATTGGATAGGTCAAGTGTAGAATTATCTGAAAGTAGATTGGATAGGTCAAGTGTAGAATTATCTGAAAGTAGATTGGATAGGTCAAGTGTAGAATTATCTGAAAGTAGATTGGATAGGTCAAGTGTAGAATTATCTGAAAGTAGATTGGATAGGTCAAGTGTAGAATTATCTGAAAGTAGGTTGGGTAGGTCAGGTGTAGAATTATCTGAAAGTAGATTGGATAGGTCAAGTGTAGAATTATCTGAAAGTAGATTGGATAGGTCAAGTGTAGAATTATCTGAAAGTAGATTGGATAGGTCAAGTGTAGAATTATCTGAAAGTAGATTGGATAGGTCAAGTGTAGAATTATCTGAAAGTAGATTGGATAGGTCAAGTGTAGAATTATCTGAAAGTAGATTGGATAGGTCAAGTGTAGAATTATCTGAAAGTAGATTGGATAGGTCAAGTGTAGAATTATCTGAAAGTAGATTGGATAGGTCAAGTGTAGAATTATCTGAAAGTAGATTGGATAGGTCAAGTGTAGAATTATCTGAAAGTAGATTGGATAGGTCAAGTGTAGAATTATCTGAAAGTAGATTGGATAGGTCAAGTGTAGAATTATCTGAAAGTAGATTGGATAGGTCAAGTGTAGAATTATCTGAAAGTAGATTGGATAGGTCAAGTGTAGAATTATCTGAAAGTAGATTGGATAGGTCAAGTGTAGAATTATCTGAAAGTAGATTGGATAGGTCAAGTGTAGAATTATCTGAAAGTAGATTGGATAGGTCAAGTGTAGAATTATCTGAAAGTAGATTGGATAGGTCAAGTGTAGAATTATCTGAAAGTAGATTGGATAGGTCAAGTGTAGAATTATCTGAAAGTAGATTGGATAGGTCAAGTGTAGAATTATCTGAAAGTAGATTGGATAGGTCAAGTGTAGAATTATCTGAAAGTAGATTGGATAGGTCAAGTGTAGAATTATCTGAAAGTAGATTGGATAGGTCAAGTGTAGAATTATCTGAAAGTAGATTGGATAGGTCAAGTGTAGAATTATCTGAAAGTAGATTGGATAGGTCAAGTGTAGAATTATCTGAAAGTAGATTGGATAGGTCAAGTGTAGAATTATCTGAAAGTAGATTGGATAGGTCAAGTGTAGAATTATCTGAAAGTAGATTGGATAGGTCAAGTGTAGAATTATCTGAAAGTAGATTGGATAGGTCAAGTGTAGAATTATCTGAAAGTAGATTGGATAGGTCAAGTGTAGAATTATCTGAAAGTAGATTGGATAGGTCAAGTGTAGAATTATCTGAAAGTAGATTGGATAGGTCAAGTGTAGAATTATCTGAAAGTAGATTGGATAGGTCAAGTGTAGAATTATCTGAAAGTAGATTGGATAGGTCAAGTGTAGAATTATCTGAAAGTAGATTGGATAGGTCAAGTGTAGAATTATCTGAAAGTAGATTGGATAGGTCAAGTGTAGAATTATCTGAAAGTAGATTGGATAGGTCAAGTGTAGAATTATCTGAAAGTAGATTGGATAGGTCAAGTGTAGAATTATCTGAAAGTAGATTGGATAGGTCAAGTGTAGAATTATCTGAAAGTAGATTGGATAGGTCAAGTGTAGAATTATCTGAAAGTAGATTGGATAGGTCAAGTGTAGAATTATCTGAAAGTAGATTGGATAGGTCAAGTGTAGAATTATCTGAAAGTAGATTGGATAGGTCAAGTGTAGAATTATCTGAAAGTAGATTGGATAGGTCAAGTGTAGAATTATCTGAAAGTAGATTGGATAGGTCAAGTGTAGAATTATCTGAAAGTAGATTGGATAGGTCAAGTGTAGAATTATCTGAAAGTAGATTGGATAGGTCAAGTGTAGAATTATCTGAAAGTAGATTGGATAGGTCAAGTGTAGAATTATCTGAAAGTAGATTGGATAGGTCAAGTGTAGAATTATCTGAAAGTAGATTGGATAGGTCAAGTGTAGAATTATCTGAAAGTAGATTGGATAGGTCAAGTGTAGAATTATCTGAAAGTAGATTGGATAGGTCAAGTGTAGAATTATCTGAAAGTAGATTGGATAGGTCAAGTGTAGAATTATCTGAAAGTAGATTGGATAGGTCAAGTGTAGAATTATCTGAAAGTAGATTGGATAGGTCAAGTGTAGAATTATCTGAAAGTAGATTGGATAGGTCAAGTGTAGAATTATCTGAAAGTAGATTGGATAGGTCAAGTGTAGAATTATCTGAAAGTAGATTGGATAGGTCAAGTGTAGAATTATCTGAAAGTAGATTGGATAGGTCAAGTGTAGAATTATCTGAAAGTAGATTGGATAGGTCAAGTGTAGAATTATCTGAAAGTAGATTGGATAGGTCAAGTGTAGAATTATCTGAAAGTAGATTGGATAGGTCAAGTGTAGAATTATCTGAAAGTAGATTGGATAGGTCAAGTGTAGAATTATCTGAAAGTAGATTGGATAGGTCAAGTGTAGAATTATCTGAAAGTAGATTGGATAGGTCAAGTGTAGAATTATCTGAAAGTAGATTGGATAGGTCAAGTGTAGAATTATCTGAAAGTAGATTGGATAGGTCAAGTGTAGAATTATCTGAAAGTAGATTGGATAGGTCAAGTGTAGAATTATCTGAAAGTAGATTGGATAGGTCAAGTGTAGAATTATCTGAAAGTAGATTGGATAGGTCAAGTGTAGAATTATCTGAAAGTAGATTGGATAGGTCAAGTGTAGAATTATCTGAAAGTAGATTGGATAGGTCAAGTGTAGAATTATCTGAAAGTAGATTGGATAGGTCAAGTGTAGAATTATCTGAAAGTAGATTGGATAGGTCAAGTGTAGAATTATCTGAAAGTAGATTGGATAGGTCAAGTGTAGAATTATCTGAAAGTAGATTGGATAGGTCAAGTGTAGAATTATCTGAAAGTAGATTGGATAGGTCAAGTGTAGAATTATCTGAAAGTAGATTGGATAGGTCAAGTGTAGAATTATCTGAAAGTAGATTGGATAGGTCAAGTGTAGAATTATCTGAAAGTAGATTGGATAGGTCAAGTGTAGAATTATCTGAAAGTAGATTGGATAGGTCAAGTGTAGAATTATCTGAAAGTAGATTGGATAGGTCAAGTGTAGAATTATCTGAAAGTAGATTGGATAGGTCAAGTGTAGAATTATCTGAAAGTAGATTGGATAGGTCAAGTGTAGAATTATCTGAAAGTAGATTGGATAGGTCAAGTGTAGAATTATCTGAAAGTAGATTGGATAGGTCAAGTGTAGAATTATCTGAAAGTAGATTGGATAGGTCAAGTGTAGAATTATCTGAAAGTAGATTGGATAGGTCAAGTGTAGAATTATCTGAAAGTAGATTGGATAGGTCAAGTGTAGAATTATCTGAAAGTAGATTGGATAGGTCAAGTGTAGAATTATCTGAAAGTAGATTCGAGCATTCAGGAAAGATTGTGCGCATACTACCCAACCATATTCATAGGAAAATAATGCATGCTGTACAACCTAAATAAGCTGTAGTTGATCTCTCTATAAATATGTGCATTCCTTTCCCACTTTAGCAAAGTACTAATCATCAAGATCATGATTTTGTGTACATAATGAAATTTGTGGCCTCCAGTTTTATAAGAAAAAAATTCCTGGGTACTTCATTTTTGTAGCTATCAGTCTAATCCATATTCCAGTACTTTACGATGGTGGAAAACAATTGCCCGTAGCATTTTTAATGAACTGTTTTATCAATTCATCAACACATGTGAAGCATAAACTTTACTGACCAGACATACTCTGTAATGACAAACACTAAAACAATGTTCTTGCAGGTAGTAACAATTCATATTTTCCCCAATGACCTTATGTACAAAATGTCACAACTTTATTACCGTTCAATTTTGTATTGTGTCGAAACAACTTCAATAACAAAACACTTCTAAAATTTAAATAGGACCGGAGGCTGGAAAATAAACTATAAAAACTATTTATTTCTTAAAACCTTTATTCTTCTGGCCAGATAATCTAGAGATTGTTTCTTTTACATTACAATAATGAATTTATCAAAATACTAACATGTGAAAATCCATTCTACCCTACCTTTAACTGCAGCATATGGCTTATTAGATAAAGACTAGGCAACTGTAGGGTATATGATACACAACTAGGGTTTAGTCTTTATTTCACAAAATCTAACTAACATATACTGGAAAGGAAGTATTTATTGAATATTAAAACAAAAATAGCAAATCTGATGCTCTAAATACCATGACTGAATGATGAAAACATCTGCAACAGGAATAAGAATTACACTATACAAATTATGTTATCAACTGAAAAGGATCTTGACGATGAAAGCAGATATTCAGCCATGGCCTGCTTACTAGCTTAGTTGGAAAAGTGAAGTGCATGCCTAAATCTAGTAAATATCTTCAAACTCATGAGTCTCTTGTATTTCATCAACTTAACTCACAAGTACGGCATGACACACCCACACAGCAATCACTACAATACATGATCCCCCCCACAAATAATTACACGGATATCACCCATAATGACCTAAAAATGCCTGTCCAGTTTCATGCTACTGTACTCTTCAGACTATCGCCTATCCTTTCTGTTTGCCCTTCTCTCTTTTTCCCTACTTCTGCTCCTTTCCCTTCTCCTCTCTCTGCTCCTATCCCTTTTCCTCTCCCTACTCCTGCTCCTACCACCCTTTTTGGCCCAATCCCTTTCTCTCCGACGGTCAGCATCCCTTTCCCTACCTCTGTCTGCCTCCTTTGATTTACGGTTTTGGTCTTTTTCTTTTCCTTTCCCATCTTTACCTTTAATCCTTTCTTTCTTTCCTATGTCTTTTTTTGCTTTATCTTCACCTCGATTTTCCTCTTTCAACCTAGCCTTTGATGTTTTTGCACCCTCACCATGATTCTTTTTCTTTTCACTTGCTTTCCTCTTTTTCTTTTTTTCCCCTGCCCCACTGTCACTGCTGCTCTCATCACTTCTTGACAATCTACCTCCCCTACTTTTCTTTTTTTTCTTTTTTCCATGGTCGGAGTCTGAATCTGACCTTGAGCTGGAGCTAGAGCTGGAGTCACTCTCTGAGTCTGAGGAAGAACCAGAAGAAGATCCAGTTGAAGAAGAAGAACTCTCAGAGTCTGTACTATCACTATCACTACTTTCACTGCTACTCTCACTAGTGCTATCATCACTGCTACTATCATCTGAGGAGCCAGAGTCTCTTTTTCTACTTGGTTTGTTTTTCCTCTTTCCGGTCATTTTCTTAGATTTCTCTGATTTACTCGACTTCTTTCTATCATCTCTAAGTTGTCTGGTTTTTGAAGATTTCTTGGGAACCTCAGGCTTTAATTCCTTTTGTGGCTTCTCTTCTGGCAAATTAATGTCCTCCAGATGGGAATCTTTGTCTTCTGGAGGTTCAGGAGTTTCAGACATATTTACATCTGCACTAGGAGCAACATTTTGTTCATCAGCATCTTCTCCTTCTTCCAACTCCTCTTCTTCACACACTTCAGCATTGTCATCCATTTCTAATAGTTCTGGAGCACCAGTGGGAGAAGGGGGAGGAGTGGGAGATGAAGGCTCAAAAGTAGGAGAAGGTGGGTCAGGAGTAAGAGAAGGTTGGGGAGGTGTGGTGGTAGGAGATGTAGAACAAGTAGGAGGTGGAACAGATGAAATAGGGGGCGGAAGAGGAGGTGGAGGTTCTGTAGCAACAATAGCAGTGGATTGCTCTGTGCTATCACTCTTCTTTGTTGCACTAGGTGGTCTGTCTGGTTTTTCTTCCTTGATGATCTTCAAAATTGGTTGGGCTTCTTTTGGGTCCGAGTCATCCTCTTTTTCTATCTTTATGTGAACTATGGTGGTAGCTAGGTCAGATTCATTTTCTTGTACTTCACTATTACCTATATCCTTTGATTTTTCCCCTTCTGATTCCTTACTACTATCTCTTGACCTATCTCTCTCCTTTTCTTTATCTTTTCCACTAACCCTGTCCCTCCCCTTATCCTTCTCTTCTTTTTCTCTACTTTTATCTTTTTCCCTATCCCTTTCCCCTGCCCTTTCTTTATGCTTCCTATCTCTCTCCTTATCCTTACTCCTATCCTTCTCCCTGTGTTTCTCCTTCTCCCTACTTTTATCCTTTTCCTTCTGTCGACCCTCATTCTCTTTTTCACTGTCATTATCTCCCTCTCCTACATTGTTTGGTTCCCCACCCTCAGTCTGATTTGCCACTATTTCAACCTTTCTTGCTCCCTCCCCCCTCCCATCTACCTGAACTACCATACGCTCAGTGTCGTCATCATCCTTACCTGACAGGTCTGCCTCATCATACACTAGCTCTCCCTCCTCAGCCTCGTAATCTAACAAATCTGAAAATGCCAATGAAACGAAAAAATTAGATTCAATAATCACAACAGGATAATCTTACTCTGACCTTCATGGACACCCTTTTCAGAACCTGTTCTTTCTTGATGTTACACTTAACCTGAAACTTAAAAAATAATGTTAAGTGCTCTATGGGATATATATGGAAGTGTATGCAATCTACTTGATATATGGCAACGTAATTCATAACATCCGGGTTACAGGGGAGAAAGAATACTTTCCAAGTATTCCCTTTGTTTTGTTAAAGGCAACTAAAGGGAGCAGGAGTTAGGGGGTCGTCAAAACTGCTGACACACACAGCTCCTCCCAAAACACTCACCAGTTTTCTTTCGTTCTCTCACTTCTTTGTGCCTATATAAGCACTAATAATCATGCAACTATCATAATACAGTTTCAACTTAAATCACATGAGTCTGGGATGACTTCCATACACTCTTCAACACATTCCCAGAACTCCTCCTTCAGCTTCAGTGCTACCCCTTCCATAGTTCTAACCCCATACTAACCCCTGACTTTGTCCCTAAACATTCCAAAACCATTATGGCCCCTTCCCCTTAAGCTTTTTTCACTCAAAACTACAACATCCAGATTCCTCTCCTTAAACATTCTACATATCTCTCCCTTCTTCTCATCTTGGTTATATCCATACACATTCAAACAACCCAGCCTGAGTATATGAGGAGGATAAGCACACTCCTTACTTGGCTGTTGTCCTTCTTTGATGTGCAGGGAACGTATGGGAAGAATTCTTTCTCCCCCATCCCCATAATGCAAACATTAATGCAATAAGAAAACGTCTACAATGGGTAATAGATGAGTATAAGTGATAGAGCCAACAGTTATGTGTCATGTACAAGCCACATGACTGCCATGTAATTATCTATCTATACTCTACGAGTTGGGGAATTTTACACTTGTGGGGTCATATCCCTTGAACATCATAACATCTTGATTAATATTTCAAAAGGTTTGTCTAGAGTATATTACACGTCTTCTATTAATGAGGTGAAATTTCATCAGCATCATGAACACTGTCAGGATATTTCAAGTGTTTTGGGTCAAGACGTTTTAGCATTTTGTTACTCTCTCTTCTAGATTTTTTCTATAAATGATCACAATTTCCCGCTCTAGTGTGGTAGACATATCAATATTTTCTAAGACCTCTCTCCACAACAACTTACTGGTGATTAGGATATAGCATCTTCCACTGTGAAAATGGATTTGAATTTGTTATTCAGTTCTTCACTTATCTTTAAAATATCCTCAATGATTCTTCCCTCTGAATTCCTTAGCCTAATAAGCAGCTCTTTTACCGAGATTTCATTCCTAATGAATTTAAGGAAAAGTTTTGGATTCTTTCTGAACATACACCATTCCATGCATTCTTCCTGCATTTCTCTCCCTCTAGTACTCTTCCACTCTTATTTCCCCATGTCACAGGTGATTTCCCTCTCATACCACCTCCTTTAATCATACTATCATACACCTTCCTTGTCAACTCCCCACCTTGTATTCTTTCCACATACCCAAGCCACTCTACCATTCCTCAGTTTATTCAGGATTTCCTTGCCATACCATTTCTCTCATACAGCCCCTCATTATTTTCTTCATCCCATCTAGTCATACTACATGCTCCTCTGAAATAACTCATTTCACACAAAAACTCCAAGGCTGGTAACTGAGTCTGGGAGTGAACAGAAAAGAAGGCTCAAAGTTCATAACAACAAAAGCAAGGCCATAAAGTATGGTAAGGGGATGAAATAAGATGGGTCAAGTGTGATTTCTAAAGGGGAGGACTTAAGAGTTTTGGAGGATGTGGAGTACTTCAGATAACTACGAATGGATACAGCAGTGAATGGAACCATGACGGCTGACATGCAACACCGGTGGAAGAGGGGGTTAAAGTTCTCATTATGTATGGACGTGTGAAAGAAGCATGTACAAGGAAAGTATGATGTTTGTACAGGCACTGATAGGTATGCAGAAAGGTATGGCAGCCTAAAAAATATTATATACATGTGAGTCTTGAGCCTTAAAAAAGCAAAGGAAGGAAAGAAAGAGGGTGGATGTGCTGGATATGACATGCCTATGGACCTTATGTATCATGAGGCAGTTCGACTGTATAAGAAATTTATCAGTTGAGGATGTGGTGGTGAGTGTATGCTAAAATGCTTCGGGCACATAGAGTGGATTGGTAAAGTAGGGCTGACAAAGAGGATCTATGCATCGGAAGAAGAAGGAAAGGATGGAATGAAGCAGTACAAGGGCTTTTGGGTACTGGGACCAAAATATTCCAGAAGGGTGAAAGACTCGAGAGGGTTGAGACTAATTTGTTTAATGAGAGAGTTCTGGGTCTGGCAGACCCAACAAGCTATAAGCATGGCACATACAAAACTAAGAAAGAACTCTAGCAACATGGATGTATGCAGACAGACATTTATGCTGGTATGCTATGTCATAGGGATAAATCAGAGGATACAGGTTGAAAAAATTTATCATAATAACACAATATACCTCATCAACTATTCTATGAGAACTCATTTTCCTGGTCATGCTTACATGCAAACATTAGAATAAAATTATACCATATGGTTATGTCAGTAATTCTACTGACTATGAAGGATGAGACAATGAGGGACATGCAACAGCTATTTAAAATATTTCTTTTTATTGTAATGCTGTTGCAATGCTGTGATTTCTCAGCACAACAATACAGTTCATGGACGTCAATTAGCAAAAGCAGCAAAAACTGTACATTCTACAAAATGATATACAGCTATCTTCAACCTAATAATTAAACAAGAAAGGAAAAAAAGTGATATCAGTTATAAAGGATACATTTTTCAAATAACCCATATGCTCAGTTATTCTGTCAAAATAAAACTTCTTGAATAACTTACCTGCACAGTTATCAAGAGAGTCATTGCCACCCCCCTCCCCCTGTCTGGTGACCTCTGAGCGGACCCCCCTGTGCACGTACGACTCCTCCCCCCCCTCTGCAGCATCCCTGCCCTCCTCGCCCTGATCATCCTCAGCACGTGAACCAAGTATTTCATCCAGTTCTTCCTTCATGCGCAGACGATCCTGTTCCAACTCTCCTAAAGAAAAAAATCATTTATCATCAGCCCTCATAATCTTTTTATGGATCAGTTTCCAAGAACTTTCCCTGAAATCAGAACATAAAAGATATGAGAAACATTCACACAAAATAGGAATGTTGTGAAATCATGCATGAAAAATGTGAAATCATGAAAAAAGAAGTGGCACTGTTAATGAAGGATGAATGGTTTAAAATATATCTGATTGGAGAACTTGATAGCTTAACAGAAGATACAAATCTAAGGGAGAAACAATGTACGATAGGTGACTTGAATTAATGGGTGAGACAGGATACAGATCCAAGGGAGAAACTTTCTGATGGGTGACTTAAATATATGGGTGAGACACAATGGAGGGATGGAGGGACAGATGGATAAGAGATCCTGGATATAAATGAAAATGGTAAAAGAATACAAGGATTGTGTGCTTCTTTAGGCATGAGTGTTTTAAATGCATACTTAAAACATAATGTTGTTCATAAATATATAAGTACAAACACTAGCAAGACAGTTGCACACAAGACCATGAACGATTTTTTTGAGGGGTAAGAAAGTGACAGCATGTGCAAGGCACAGTTAAGAAGAGGGTTGACAAGGAGGATATGAGATCATGCAGTAATAACATGAAGGTTAGTACTTTGTTGTAGATGGTACACAACAGAACTAGAATTTTTCTCTTCATTCTTGTTTGCCAATTCCAGTCAGCGCAAGGTATGGCCAAGAGCACATGAACAGTGGCCTCATTTGTTCACATACACTTTAAATTTATTGAGTATAATGCAACAAAACCAGAGCCCAACATCAACAGCCAAGCCCACACTCCATCATCATTTCATAGTTTCCCAACTACTTCGTGTACCCTGGTTCAACCCACTGAGAGTACATCTCCCCTCCGCCATGAATATCTTTCTTTTTTAATACTTAATCGCTGTTCCCTGCACCAGGAAACAGATGAAGAATGGCCCATCCACTCATATACACATGAATATATATAAATGCCCCTACATGCACATACGCATACATATACATATATATACATAAACATTCAAAAACATACACATGTATATTCATACTTGCTTGCCTTCATCCATTCCTGGCACTATCCCACCCAACAGGAAACAGCATCGCCACCCCATGCTTCAGTGAGGCAGTGTCAGAAAAACTGACTAAAAAGGCCACATTCATTCACACTCAGTTTCTAGCTGTCATGTGTAATGCACTGAAAACAGTTCCCTATCCACACCCAGGCCCCACAGACCTTTCCATGGTTTACCCCAGATGTTTCAAAACCCCTGGTTCAGTCCATTGACAGCATGTCGACCCTGGTACACCACACTGTCCCAATTCACTCTATAACTTGCATGCCTCTCACCCTCCTGTATGTTCAGGCCCTGATTGCTCAAAATATTTTTCACTCCATCCTTCCACCTCCAATTTGGTCTCCCACTTCTCCTTATTCTCTCCACCCCTGACACATATATCCTCTTCGTCAATCTTTCCTCACTCATTCTCTCCATATGCCCAAACCATTTCAACACACCCTCTTCTGCTCTCTCAACCACACTTTTTTTTATTTCCACACATCTCTCTTACCCTTTCATTACTTACTCGATGAAACCACCTCACACCATATACTGTCCTCAAACATTTCATTTCCAATACATTCACCCTCCACACAACACAATCTAGAGCCCATGCCTTGCAACCCTATAATTTTTGCTCTCCACTGTAACATAGTCTTTTTCTACACATTCTTCATCTTTCCCAGAACATTTGCTCCCTTCCAACCCTATGGCTCACTTCCACTTCCACGTTTCCATTCCCTGCCAAATCCACTCCCAGATATCGAAAAAACTTCATTTCCCTAATTTTTCTCAATTCAAACTTACATCCTAACTTAACCTTCAACCCTGGTGAACCTAATAACCTTGCTTTTATCCACATTAACTCTCAACTTTCTCCTTTCACACACTCTTCCAAACTCAGTCACCAACTTATGCAGTTTCTCACTGGAATCAGCCACCAGTACTGTGTCATTGGGAAACAACAATTGAATCACTTCCCAGGTCCTCTCATCCCTAATGGACTGCATCCTTCCCCATCTCTCAAAAACTCTTGCATTTACCTCCCTCACCAACCCATCCATAAACAAATCAAATAACCATGGTGACATCACACAACCTTGCCACAAACCTACCTTCATTGTAAAACATTCATTCTTTTCTCTTCCTACTTGTAGACACACCTTGCAGCTTACCTCCCACCCTGTCATCTTAAGACCTTCAAAAAAGCATCTCTATCAATCCTACAATATGCCTTCTCCAGATCCATAAATGCCACGTACAAATCCATCTGTTTTTCTAAGTATTTCTCACTCACATTCTTCAAAGCAAACACCTGATCCAAACATCCTCTATCACTTATGAAACCACACTGCTCCTCCCCAATCTGATGCTCTGTACATGCTTTCACCATCTCAATCAATACCCTCCCATACAATTTTCCAGGTATACTTAACAAACTTATGCCTCTGTAGTTTCAACACTCACCTTTGCCTTTGTACAATGGCACTGTATATGCATTCCTCCAATCCTTGGGCACTTCATCATGATCCATACATACAGTGAATATCTTTACCAACCAGTTGACAACAGTTACCCCTTTCTTAAGAAATTCAAATGCAATACCATCCAATCCCACTGCCTTGCCAGATTTCAATCATCAAAATGCTTTCACCACCTCTTCTCTTTTTACAAAACCACTCTCCCTGACTCTCTCACTTTGCATACCACCCAGACCCAAACATCCTACATCTGCCGCTCTAACATCAAACACATTCAGCAATCCCAAATTAATCTATCCATCTACATCTCTCGCATGTTCAGGCCTACAACTATAACTAGAAATATGAATGAAAAAATGAGAAGAATAAGCCTGGAAAAGCTGAGGAATTAAAAGTGAAACATACCTTCCAGAAGTTAAGTGAAAAGCTGACTGGATCAAAAACACTTCAAGGTGAGGCTGAGGTGATGAGGTGCAGTCAGGATTACTTTACGGGAGGCTGCCTGGGAGGTTTGCAGTATGTCATGTATAGGTAGTGGAAAAAGAACATCATGGTGGGATGCAGACATAAGAAAACTGATGAATGGAAAGAAAGAGTATAAATGGAGGCACCAGCTATAAAGCAGGATGGATGAAGGACAAACAGGGGGTTGCACTTCTAATGAATGGTATGGGAAAGTGGTGGTTAAATAAGGAAGCGAGTTCTTGACTGATGAGGGTATGAAAGAATGTAGATTATGAAGGATGAGCAATTATCAGTGCTTTTGCACCTGCACCAAAATGAATGAAGAAGAAAGGAATCTTTTAGGAAGGGTTGAAAGACTACCACTGCAATTTTCATGCAAGGTATTAGATCTTAAGTGGTAAGAGATTTGAATGGAAGAGACGAGGATGTGGAAGTTTAGGAAGTATGAGTGGGGTACCTGTTGTAAATGAATAGTGAAAAAAACTATAAAATTGTGCTAAAAAAAGGACTGGTGATTGAGAATACCTGGTTTAAAAGAAGTGCACTTGGACTGGTGATTGAGAATACCTGGTTTAAAAAAAAGCACTTGGACTGGTGACTGAGAGTACCTAGTTTGAAAAAAGTGCACTTGTCAGTATTCATGGGTGAGTGGAGATGAGGGTCAGTGGACTTCATTGGATTATGTACTAATTGATAGGCACGTAAAGGAGAGAATGTTGGATATGAATGTGCTGAGACAGGCACCTGGTGGATCCTTTATCATTTCTAAGGTGAGGTACGTGAAACTTTGTAGTGGTTCTAAGAAAAGAAGAAATAACATGGATGGGAAGGTGCTAAGACAGAATAAGTGTGTTTGGAAAAGGAGCTTGTGTGCTAAGAATCCAAGAGAGATTGAGTAAAGAGTGGCATGATATAAGAGTGAATGAAACAATGGGTGTGTATGTATGTGCGTATGAAAACAGGGAATTGAGTGGAAGGATGAGGAAGTCAGTTGCTAGTGAAAGAAGAGAGGTAAATGGATGGCACCTCCAGGGAGGGAGTGCAAATGACAGAGAAGTGAACATGACAGAAACAGCAAGAGATCACGAAAAAGGTGTAGGGGCTAAAAAGATGGGAAATGAGAGATGATGTGAAAAAGTTAGGCGAACTTCAGGGAGAATCAGAAAATATTTTTGGTACGTGAATCGTGTTGTGGTAAATAAGGAAAAAAAAGAGGGTTCAGTGAGGGGATTAAAAGAATAAGTGATCGAGTATTACTTTGGACATCTAAATGTGTCATATCATACGCTGGTGAATGTTAGGGACAGGGTGCCATGTGGAGCATGAGTCATGGTGAATAGTTGGGTGAAAAGGAATGAGATGGTGAAAACCTGGCATATGATGAATTGTGGCAAATCAGCTGGAGTGGATGGGATTCCAATCAAGTTTCTCAAAAAATGGGGTGACAGTGCTGTTGATTGGTTAGTCAGGATTTTCGGTGTATGTATGGCTGAGGGCGAGGTGCCTGAGGGCTGGCATAATGCCTGTATGGTGCCATCATATAAAGGCATGGGGGATAAAAAGAATGCTCAAGTTAAAGAGCTATGAATCTGCTAAGTATAACTAGTAAGATTTATGTGACGGGGAGACTGAAAAGGTGGAGACATGCAAAGAACATCAGACTGGTGAGAAGCAATATGGCTTCAGGAATGGTGATAGATGTGTGAACCACGTGTTTGGTTTGAAGATTTTGAGTAAGAAATACTTAAATGACTGGGATTTGTAAATGGCATTTAGGGACCATGGAAGAAGGATTGAAAGAAGCTTTGTGGAATACATTATGAATATAGGTGTGAGAAGAGCATTGCTATATACAGTGAGGAGTTTTTACCTTGAGAGTAAAGCATCTCTACAGCTGGGAAGAGAGGACATCGAGCAATTCTAAGTAAACGTAGGTCTGCATCAAGTGTGTGTGACATCATCATAACTGTCCAACGATTACGGATGAAGCAATGAAGGAAGTAGATACGAGTATCTTGGAGAAAGGGATGGGTCTAAAGCATGCATAGGGTGTGGTGTCTGGGAGGTGAGTATGTTAAAGTGCTATTTATAGATGACACAGCTCTGATGGCAGACTCAAGAAAGTACAGAAGTTGGTGTGTGAATTTGGGAGTGTGTGAATGGAGGAAGTTGTGAGTTAACATGAATAAAAGTAAGGTGGTATGGTTTAACAGGGGGAAGAAACAAGTCTGAATGGGAAAAACATGAAGGTGGAAAGCTTTACATACCTGGGAGTGGACTTGACAGTGGATGGAAGTATGGGAGATGAAATGATTCACATGGTGGTGATATAGTGTGTGTGGGTGTGTGTGGGTGTGTGTTTTGGGGGATTTGAGGTCCTGGGTGCATTGAGGATGTCTAAGTGGTAAGGTCACTGCTGTGAGGGAATATACAGGCATATTTGATGGTACAATCATCCTAATGGTGTTGTATGGGTGCATGGATTGAGCCCTGAATGCAAAAGAAATTATGTGAAGGGAGCTGACTTCATAATATTTGACTTTCTGGGTAATGTACAATGTTGTGGTACAAGCACAGTTTAGCCACATTACCAAGTATATTTTCTTTATTTATTTTATCATTTCAAGTATATAGCTGATTTGAATACAAGACATTTTCACTGTACTGTCAAAAACGATACCTATCTAAAGTTAAAATGAAATCACATGGTTAAATGTAATACTTTTGATTGGATATGGTTGATGGTAGTCAGGAGCAGTAGATAGCAGTAGTAACTAGGAACATTTAGGGAGGAGCATTATGTAGAAACATTAGGCACAAGTAGTACTCAGTAGGAATATTAGGTAGTAGCCCTCTGCCAGTGGCCTGTTAAGGGTAAGGCACTAAAAGATAAGAAGCAGCACTTAAGTCCACTAATTAAGGAGACTATAGTCATGGCCACACCGTGAGGGAGTTCCAGCTGGAACAGGTGTCAGAGATACAGATAGATAGTTGACTATGAAAGGAACTGTGTGGCAGTAACGAGAGGATGATAAACACATCTGTGCAGGATGTGCTGAAATGGTATGAATATGTGGAAATAATGAGCAAAGTGAGGCATGTGTTAGCAGCTAAGGGAATAAGGGGGAGGAGGTCACCAAGAAGATGCAAGAACAGACACAAAAGGCTATGAGTTATCATGGTCTGAACACTCTGGAGGGTGATAAGCAAAGAAGTGGAGCAATGCGGTTTGCAGGTCATGTGTTGTCAATGAGCCGAACCAAGGTACAGGAAGAGGTTTAAGGGCAACCATGGAATGGTCTGTGTGGCTCAGCTGTAGATGGTGGGCTCATGTTTTGGGGCATTATGCATTACAGACTGAGATGATTGTGAGCAAATGAAACTGTTCTTTGTTCCTGGCAGGTAACTTTACAGTGAACAGGTATGAAAAAGTGGAAACAATTCTGAGAAAATGTAGGACATAAATATGGATGAAAAAGAAAAGCCATGACTATGAGCTAACTGATACTGACCAGTATATAAAAGTTTTTAATATGCAACATTTCTTAGAGGAAAGTTACAAAAACTTTACTATGAGCATCTTCAAGATGAGAGAATAATGCATGATCTCTAAAGCCAGTCTGATGGAAAAAAAAAAAAAATAAATAAACTCACAGATATAAAATTCAATAAAAATACATGATTTCAGAAGACCACTGACAAATTACTGTTTGAGACTGAAATACTGGCATGTAGACACTTAAAACTGCTTGTGTCGTTGGACTTGCACTGAATATCAATAATCATCAATCACAACAAGTTGATAAAAATTCAACATAACTTCAAAAGCCAGAGATACAAAACAACTTTTTCATGATGCACTAATATTTTTTTTATCATACTTAATCGCCATCTCCCGCGTTAGCGAGGCAGTGCAAGGAAACAGACGAAAGAAGGGCCCAAAACACCCACATACATAAACGCCCACATATGCACATATACATACCTATACATTTCAACATATACATACATACACAGACATATTTCTTTTTCTTTCTTTCAAACTATTCACCATTTCCCGCATCAGCAAGGTAGCGTTACGAACAGAGGATTGGGCCTCTGAGGGAATATCCTCACCTGGCCCCCTTCTCTGTTCCTCCTTTTGGAGAAAAAAAAAAAAAAAAAAAAAAAAAGACATACATATATATAAACATGTACACATTCATACCTGCTGCCTTCATCCATTCCTGTCGCCACCTTACCATACATGAAATAGAACTCCCAAGCGAGGTAGCCCAAAAAAGAAAGAAAAAAAAAAGGGCCACATTTGTTCACAGTCTATAGCTGTCATATGTAACGCACCGAAACACAGCTCCCCTTCCACTTCCAGGCCCCACAAAACTTTCCATGGTTTAACCCAGATGCTTCACATGCCCTGGTTCAGTCCACTGACAGCATGTCAACCCCGGTATACCACACTGTTCCAATTCACTCTATTCCTTGCACGCCTTTCACCCTCCTGTATGTTCAGGCCCCAATTGCTCAAAATCTTTCACACTCCATCCTCCCATCTCCAATTTGGTCTCCCACTTCTTCTCCCCTCTACCTCTAACACATATATCCTCTTTGTCAATCTTTCCTCACTTATTCTCTCCATGTGACCAAACCATTTCAATACAACCTCTTCTGCTCTCTCACCCACACTCTTTATATTACCACACATCTCTATTACCCTTTCATTACTTACTCGATCAAACCACCTCACACCACATACTGTACTCAGATATTTCATTTCAAACATATCCACCCTCCTCCACACAACCCAATCTATAGCCCACCCTTCGCAACTATATAACACTGTTGGAACCACTATTCCTTCAAATATACCCATTTTTGCTTTCCGAGATAACGTTCTTGCCTTCTACACATTCTTCAACACTCACAGAACCTTCGCACCCTCCCCCATCCTGTGACTCACTTCTGCTTCCATGGTTCCATCTGCCACTAAATCCACTCCCAGATATCTAAAACACTCCACTTCCTCCAGTGGTTCTCCATTCAAACTTACCTTCCAATCAACTTGTCCCTCAACCCTACTAAACCTAATAACCTTGCTCTAATTCACATTTACTCTCAGCTTTCTTCTTCCACACACTTTACCAAACTCAGCCAACAGCTTCTGCAGTTTCTCACCCGAATCAGTCACCAGCACAGTATCATCAGCGAACAACAACTGACTCACCTCCCAAGCCCTTTCAACCATAACAGACTACATACTTGCCCATTTCTCCAAAACTCTTGCATTCACCTCCCTAACCAAACCATTCACTGGGAACCAAACACCTTCGTCTCTTCATACTTCTTTTTTATGTATCTGCTACACCCATGGGTGACATACATTTTTACCCTTTCATATGCAAATATGTTATAAATTTCATGTTATAGGAAGTATATTCGTGTCTTCAGTTTCCACTCATAAGCCTTCATAACTGAAGAGGTTTTGGTAAAGTGCAGCAAGGTTGCACATCATATTTATTGTTTTATTTAGTTAAAAGATGATACTGATATTTACATTTGTATATTAGTTAGTTTCCCCTTTTGGAAAGTTAAAATACTTTCTAAAAGGGAAAACTAACTAATATACAAATGTAAATATCAGTACCATCTTTAAACCAAATAAAACAAGAAACATAATGTGCAACCTTGCTGCACTTTACCAAAACCTCTTCAGTTATGAAAGCTTATGAGTGGAAACAGAAGACACAAATATACTCGTGAAACACTATGTCCTTCCTCTAACATATTAAATTTATATGTGCATATGAAAGGGTAGGAATGTATGTCACCCTTAGGTATAGCAGATACATAAAAAGCATATAGTTATAACGTAAACAAAGCATCCCATGGTGGTCATTAGTAGCCAATAAATGTTGCTGTACAGTCAGAGTGGCACAGTCTATTCAAAACTTTGGACACTTTTAAAGCCCCACTGTCAGCTGTCAAGTAAATTTTACCATGGGGACCCAAGTGCACTGGAGAACATGAAGGTGATGGTGTTGTATTATATTCACCCATTATCTATATCCTTACCAAGCAAGTCATAAAGTTATGACTAAAATTACTAGCCTTTGAAAATCTTGTGCTGTTCAATAAAGTTTTTATGCTTTCCTGCATCCAATTCCAAAATAGCTAAATCATAAATAATGAATTTTTGAGCTTTGTTTTACTTGGAGCCAGAACATCTATGTTTCTTTCCTCAATCATATCACCTATTTTGATTGCATCCACACACAGAAACCCCAGCCTGAGCTTTCAAGGAGGATGAGCACTCCTTGCTTAGCTCCTCTTCCATCTTATAGAAACTGAAAGGGGAGGTTTTCCAGACACCACTCCCACACCCTTTAATCACCTTCTATGACGTGTATGGAATATGGAGGCAAAGTTATTTCCCCCAACCCAACAAGACCAAACTAAGATCATTTTTGAAACTTGTAGACTCACTTAAGATGGTGTCATGTGTGGCCCGCACAAGGCTGGTGGTCCTGGAATTGTGTTGGCGGGGCAACCAGAAGATGGGTGGAGAGGATTCTGTGCGTATAAATTTTCCCAACTTCATCTGATGGGCCTCCCATACCTCGTGCTGGTGGATAAAGTTAATTTTCTAAGGTTAAAAAGATATATTCCACATATATCAAGTCCTGTATTCAAACCATGGTAACTGATCCATGGACAATCTCGAAACACCATGACCAAACTAAATCAAAGCAGTTACATCCAAACCTTGCCAGTCGTTAGCACATTAGATCTTCCTGAACTTTCTTAATTTCATTCTAAACTAAAACATAATCCCAATAGCAAAGAATCATCTTTAATAATTCTTATGGTACCATTTCTCCCCATGTTTACCTAAAACAATTATCCCTTTCTTTACCTCATAAACCAGATCTTGAATATATTCCTAAGCTATCTAAGCTTTTAATCCAACTCCCTATTCCAAAATACAACCTTCCATTTCTCTGTGCTAATTGTTTCCCCATTTCATACTCATACTCTGTCAACACAATTCAGATTGTGTGTGTGTGTGTGTGTGTGCAAATGTAAGCACAAGGTGGATATCTAAAAATGGAAGAAAACTGTGTATAGTATTGTGGCTTTAGGTGAATGAGGATGAATTTCCCCTCAACTTTCTCCTTTTGTATACTCTTCCAAACTCAGAAACCAGCTCTAACTTCTAAGGAAGGTCATGAAGAAGTGGGCCCTTGAATGGAAAGTACTTTCATAGCAACAAGAAGCAGATGATCCTAAGGTTACTTCACCCCCCTCAAAACATCATGAGTCTGAGGTGCTAAAATCTTTTTTGTGTTGGACAACAATGTGGCCATCTACTGCCCGATGAACAAGGTTCCTGCAAATCCAAGACTATCTCCAAGCTAGTGGGAAAGATTCACTCCTTGACTATGTATAACGTCCTTTCTCTCCAAAAAGCTTGCAATATCAGGGCAGATGCACTAGGGTACCTTGAAGGATCTTAACTTCAACAATGTGGATCAACCCTGTATAGCTCTGAGGATTCCTTCTCCATGAGAGACAAGGTACTAGTGTGTCCCCCATTCATCACTTAAACTAATCACCTTTGGATTTATCCTTCTTATCTGACAGCATTTCTCTAAGCCCTCCTTCTTCATGTGACTATGTTCTCATGCTCATGGGATAAACTTCAAAGGACAGAAATAAAGGTTTTGAATATTGTAAAACCTTTTCTCTCCAAAAGAGCACCCTGAGAAGATTTTTTCCAGATCTCTTTGTCCTTCCCTACCTTCCTCCCCTTATTCTTTCTATAAAAAAATCCCTATACCAATTGTGACCACTTTTGGGTTGACTCCCACTACCTGTGGAAAGTAAACTTTTTTGTGGCTGACAACCATGAGGTCTATAACAACTATGTGGCCAGAACAAGTGAGCAGCTGTCATCTAGTTGAAATGAGAGCAACACAAGCCAGTGTTCCCCACCAGGCAGACAGAAGGTTACATCCTAACCTTGATATTCCCAGAAAGATTATCTCATGCTTATGGGAAACCAATTTATAGAGAGAAAGGTTTTTCAAAATCCATAACTTACATGTCTATTACAAACATGCTTTGGCCCACTTTACTAAGGTAACACTTGGGACCAATGCTCATAAAAAAAGAACTGTTTAGCCCCTACTATTTGTAATATTAGGATCTGATAAAACAGACATGGTGAATTTCTAGCCCCCCCCACTGCCCCTGCCCCCCTTAGCTACCATCTATGATACAAATGAGATATGTGGGTACAGTACAAATCTTTCTATTTTAACCTAAGGGATATCAACACAAGATCAGAACAGACATTTCATCTATAATGATGCTTTGCACCAGATTCAATAAGCTTCCTAACTCTGCCTACTGCAGAAGATTCATTCATTAACTAACCTATATTTTCATGATTATGGACCAATTCCAAAGTATTCTGTATACTTGGTATTCTCCTTTGCATCACTGCCCACAAAACTGGTTGGAGTGCTCAACAAATCTGCTACATCTGAACCAAAATCAATTGATATTGTTTTACCATTATATAATCCTCTTTTCTTTGAAAAGGCTCCAACAACTTCAAGGATGCACTCTTTCCAGGAGCAAGGAAAGGAAGGATAGCTCTAGAGAAAAGTTCTTTAACAAGACTGTACTCCTTTCTGTCAATGAATGATGATACAACTTTGTTGAAGGTGACTTTTCACTTGCGGCATAACCACAAGCAGGCTAAGTCCAATAACACCAATCAATTGATATATAGGTATACTAACAGCAAATACAAGAATCAGTTTCCTCCAAGGCATTTTAAACTGCCAAGGTTACAACACGTATACAAGACTGACACCAGCATCAAAAGCCCACAACAGGATGCCCTCTCCTTGGAACTTCAGTTGCAGAAAAAGGTGTGTGGTTGAGGACAGTCCCTGAAACCAGTGTAAGGTGTAAATCATGATGGAATTGGATGAAAAATTTAGTATTTATTAATAACGCTATTAAAAGAAACTCTTTATCAAAACCCATCTCAGTTTTTAGCTCAATACCATAAAGCTTTACATAGTTAATTAACTATGAAGGTGGCTAAGAATCCTTTTTCATTTTAGCCAAACAACAGCATATGTCACCATCTTTTAATAAACTTATAACCTAACCCCTTCCTTAAATAACAATAATAAATACCTCCTTTACTCGAGCCATCTTGATGGTTAATCTTCGAATCTGTGCCTGCCTCTCCTTCCTCTGATTGAAAAGTTCCAGGCGTTCACGTCGCAATTCCTCTTTTTCTGCTCGGCCTTTTTCCTCCAGTTTTCTCTCTATTGCAGCACGCTGTTCTTCCTGGAGATTAATAGCACAGTAAGCAAAGGTCAAACTATATAACCCTAAAGAAATCAAAAAGAGAAAGATGAAAAAATCTAAAAATCTAATAAAAAGTATAGAGAAAAGATACATGGAATAGTTTAGAAAGATACATAAGAAAATATGATGAGAAAGAAATTACCTTATCTTTTTGCTTTGCTTCATCATTTTTGAATCGCTTTAGAGTACCAAGCAATGCTCCAAACATACGGCGGTTTCTGGAAAAAAGGATGTATATAAATTCAAATGTGGCAGGGATAAAAGGACATAAAAGTCTTGGAGTGTTCAAAGAGAATAATTCGAACATTCTTTTAGATATCAAAGGAGTAATGAACTGCAATGCAATATTTCCATAAATGTGTACTTTCAAAATGGAAAAAAGGAAAAAGAAAAAAAAAATATTTACTCAAGATATGTAATGGAGTGTCAATATCTTCAGCTCTGTCAGTGGCACATTTTTTGAATAAGTATATGTACACACAACAGATAGAGACAGTGTGAACGAATGTGGCCTTTTTGCCTGTTTTCCTGGCCCTACCTCGCTGACACGGGGTAGTGATGCTGTTTCCCGTGGGAGAGGGTGGCACTAGGGTTTAGTGATGGGTGATTTAAATGTGAAGGTAAGGAATGTGGCTGTGTATGTATACATGTGTGTAAATGAGAGGATGGGTCTTTCTTCGTCTGTTTCTTAGCACTTCCAAAAGAAGGAACAGAGAATTGGGCCAGGTGAGGGTATTCCCTCAAGGCCCAGTCCTCTGTTCTTAACGCTACCTCGCTAATGCGGGAAATGGCGAATAGTTTGAAAAAAAAAAAAAAATAATAATAATAATCATTATCCCTCGGGATAGGGGAGAAAGAATAAGTCCCACGTATTCCTAGCATGTCATAGAAGGGCAACTCTTTGTATTTAAATTTCTAAAAAGGAAAACAGAAGAAGGAGTCAAGCAGGGAGAGCTCATCCTCCTTGAAGGCTCAGATTGAGGTGTCTGAATATGTGTGGATAACCAAGAAGAGAGAGTAAAGTCAGGGATTGGTGAGAGGACAAGAGCTAAGGAAGGAGCAACAACACTCCTAAGCAGGAGTTGTGGGAGTATGTGATAGTGTGTAAGAAAGTAAATTCTAGACTGATGTGGGTAAAAATGAAAGTAGATGGAGAGAGATGGGTGATTTTTGGTGCTTATGCACCTGCTCATGAGAAGAAAGATCATAAGAGGCAAGTGTTTTGCAAGCAGCTTTGATGCACGAGAACAGGTTTAGTGATGGGTGATTTAAATGAGAAGGTAAGGAATGTGGCATTTAAGGGTATAATTGGTGTACATGGGGTGTTCAGTGTTGTAAACACGAATGGTGAAGAGCTTGTGGAGTTGTGTGCTGAAACAAGACTGGTGATTGGGAATACCTGGATTAAAAACAAACAGAGATATATATATAAGTATACATATGTGAGTAGGAGAAATGGTCAAAAGGCATTACTGGATTATGTGTTAATTGACAGGCAGGTAAAAGAGAGACTTCTGGATGTTAATGTACTGAGAGGGGCAGCTGTAGGGATGTCTTATCACTATCTAGTGGGGGTGAAGGTGAAGATTTGTAGAGGTTTTTCAAAAAAGAAGAGAGAATGTTGAGGAGAAGAGGTGGTGAGAGTAAGTGAACTTGGAAAGGAGTCTTGTGTGAGGAAGTTTCATGAGAGATTGAGTGTAGAATGACAAAAGGTGAGAGCAAATGACATGGGGAAAGTGGGTGAGGAATGGGATGCATCTAGGGAAGCAGTGATGGCTTGCGCAAAAGATGCTTGTTGCGCAAGAAAGGTGGAAAGCAGACAGATTAGCAAGGGTAGTGAGTGGTGGGATGAAGAAGTAAGGTTGTTAGTGAAAGACAAAAGAGAGATGTTTTGGAAGATACTTGCATGGAAATAATGCAAATGACTTGGAGACGTATAAAAGAAAGCAGCAGGAGGTCAAGGGATAGGTGCAAGAGCGGAAAAAGAGAACAAATGAGAGTTGGGGTGAGAAAGTATCGATAGATTTTAGGGAAAATAAAGATGTTTTGGAAGGGGTAAATAACATACATAAGACAAGAGAACAAATGGGACATCAGTGAAGGGAGCAAGTGGGGAGGTGATAACAGATAGTGATGAAGTAAGTATTTTGAAGGTTGTTGAATGTTTGATGATAGAGTGGCAGATATAGGGTGCTTTGGTCGGGGTGGTGTGTAAAGTGTGAGGGGTCAGGGAGAATGGTTTGGTGAAGAGAAGAGGTAGTGAAAGCTTTGTGGAAGATGAAATCTGGCAAGGTGGTGGGTTTGGATGGTACTGCAGTGGAATTTATTAGAAAAGGGAGTGGCTGTGTTGTTCACTAGTTGGTAAGGATATTCAATGTATGTATGGACCATGGCGAAATGCCTGAGGATTGGCGGAATGCATGCATAGTGCCATTGTACAAAAGCAAAGGGGGATAAAGGTGAGTGTTCAAACTACAGAGGGATGTGAGAAATACTTATGAAAACAGATGGATTTGTATGTAGCATTTATGGATCTGGAGAAGGCATATGATGGGATTGATAGAGGTGCTTTGTGGAAGGTTTTAAGGGTATATGGTGTGGTAGGTAAGTTGCTAGAAGCAGTGGAAAGTTTTTACCAAGGATGTAAGGCATGTGTATGAGTAGGAAGAGAAGAGAGTGATTGGTTCCCAGTGAATGTCGGTTTGCAGTAAGGTTGTGTGATGTCCCCATGGTTGTTTAATTTGTTTATGGATGGGGTGGTTAGGGAGGTAAATGCAATAGTTTTGGAGAGAGGGGTGAGTATGCGGTCTGTTGTGGAGGAGAGGGCCTGGGAAGTGAGCCAGTTGTTGTTCGCCAATGATACAGTTCTAGTGGCTGATTCGTGTGAGAAACTGCAGAGGTTGATGACTGTGTTTGGAAAAGTATTGGAAAGAAGAAAGTTGAGAGCAAATGTAAATAAAAGCAAGGTTATTAGGTTTAGTAGCATTGAGAGACAAGTTAATTGGGATGTGAGTTTGAATAGGGAAACATTGAAGGAAGTGAACTGCTGTAGATATCTGGAAGTGGACTTAGCAGCAGATGGAACCATGGAAGCGGAAGTGAGTCATAGGGTGGGGGAGGGGGCGAAAGTTCTGGGAGTGATGAAGAATGTGTGAAACAAGAGAATGTTATCTTGGAGAGCAAAAACAAGCATGTTTGAAGGAATAGTAGTTCCAACAATGTTATATGGTTGCAAGACAAGGGCTATAGATTGGGATGTATGGAGGAGACTGGAATGTGTTGGAAATGAAATGTTTGAGGACAATATGTGGTGTGAGGTGGTTTGATTGAGTAAGTAATGCAAAGGTAAGAGAGATGTGTGGAAAAAAAAGTGTGGTTGAGAGAGCAAACAGGGTGTGTTGAAATGGTATGGACATTTTGAGAGAATGAGTGAGGAAAGATTGACAAAGAGGATGTGTGTGTCAGAGGTGAAGGGAACAAGAAGTGGGGGATCAAATTGGAGGTGGAAGGATGAAGTGAAAAAGATTTTGAGTGATCAGGGCCTGAACATATAGGAGGGTAAGAGGCATGCAAGGAATAGAGAGAATTGGAACGATGTGGTATAACAGGGTTGACGTGTTGTCAGTGGACTGAACCAGGGCATGCAAAGTGTCTGAGGTAAACCATGGAAAGGTTTGTGGGGCCCGGATGAAGATAGGGAGCTGTGGTATCGGTGCATTACCCATGACAGCTAGAGACTGAATGTGAACAAATGTGGCCTTTTTTGTCTGTTTTCCTGGCGCTACCTCACTGAAGCAGGAGATAGCATTGCTGTTTTCCTGTGGGGCATGGTAGTGACAGGAATGGACGAAGGCAAGCAAGTATGAATATATACATGTGCATTTATGTATATGTCTGCACATGTGTATGTATATGTGCATATGAGTGGATGGGCCTTTCTTCACGTTTCCTGGCACTATCTTGCTGATGCAGGAAACAGCAATTATGTAAAAAATAAATAATAATATAAATATTTTTATCTATTTATTATACTTTGTCGCTGTCTCCCGCATTAGCGAGGCGCAAGGAAACAGATGAAAGAATGGCCCAACCCACCCGCATATACATGTACATACATAAATGCCCACACATGCACATAGACACACTTATACATTTCAACGTATACATCCATAAACATACACAGACATATACATATATACACATGTACATATTCATACTTGCTGCCTTCATCCATTCCCGTCACAAATGAAACAGCACCCCTTACCCCAACGCACAAGTGAGCTAGCGCTAGGAAAAGACAACAAAGGCCACATTCGTTCATACTCAGTCTCTAGGTGTCATGTATAATGCATCGAAACCACAGCTCCCTTTCCACACCCAGGCCCCACAAATCTTCCAATGGTTTACCCCAGATGCTTCACATGCCTTGGTTCAATCCATTGACAGCACGTCGACCCCGGTATACCACATCGTTCCAATTCGCTCTATTCCTTGCACACCTTTCACCCTCCTGTATGTTCAGGCCCCAATTGCTCAAAATCTTTTTCACTCCCTCCTTCCACCATCAATTTGGTCTCCCACTTCTCCTCATTCCCTCCACCTCCAACATATATATCCTCTGTGTCAATCTTTCCTCACTCATTCTCTCCATGGGACCAAACCATTTCAACACACCCTCTTCTGCTCTCTCACCCACACTCTTTTATTACCACACATCTCTCTTACCCTTTCATTACTTACTCCAACAAACCACCTCACATCACATATTGTCCTCAAACACCTCATTTCCAACACATCCACCCTCCTCTGCACAACCCTATAAATAGCCCATGCCTCACAACCATATAATATTGTTGGAACCACTATTCCTTCAAACACCCATTTTTGCTCTACGAGATAACGTACTCGCCTTCCACACATTCTCCAATGCTCCCAGACCCTTTGCACCCTCCCCCACCCTGTGGCCCACTTCTACTTCCATGGTTCCATCTGCTGCTAAATCCACTACCAGATATCTAAAACACTTCACTTCCTCCAGTTTTTCTCCATTCAAACTTGTCCCTCAACCCTACTGAACAAAATAAACTTACTCTTATTCACATTTACTCTCATCTTTCTTCTTTCACACTCTTTACCAAACTCAGTCACCAGCTTCTACAGTTTCTCACCCGAATCAGCCACCAGCGCTGTATCATCAGCGAACAACAACTGACTCACTTCCCAAGCCCTCTCATCCACAACAGACTGCATACTTGCCCCTCTCTCCAAAACTCATGCACTCACCTCCCTAACAACCCCATCCATAAACAAATTAAACAACCATGAAGACATTACGCATCTGCAGCTGCAAACCGGCATTCACTGGGAACCAGCACCCCTTCCGCAAACCATATTCACTGGAAACCACTCACTTTCCTCTCTTCCTACTCGTACACATGCCTTACATCCTTGATAAAAACTGTTCACTTCTTCTAGCCACTTACCTCCCACACCATATACTCTTAATACCTTCCACAGAGCATATCTATCAACTCTATTATATGCCTTCTCCAGATCCATAAATGCTACGTACAAATCTATCTGTTTTTCTGAGTATTTCTCACATACATTCTTCAAAGCAAACACCTGATCCATGCATCCTCTACCACTTCTGAAACCACACTGCTCTTCACTAATCTGATGCTCTGTACATGCCTTCACCCTCTCAATCAATACAATTCTGTACAATTTCCCAGGAGTACTCAATAAACTTATACCTATGTAATTTGAACACTCACCTTTATCCCCTTTGCCTTTGTACAATGGCACTATGCATGCATTCTGCCAATCCTCAGGCACTTCACCATGAACCATACATACACTGATTATCCTCACCAACCAGTCAACAACAAAGCCTCCACTTTTTTTTAAATAAATTCCAATGCAATACCATCCAAACCCAACACCTTCCCAGCTTTCATCTTTTGCAAAGCTTTCACTACTACTGTTTACCAAATCATTCTCCCTGACCCTCTCACTTTGCACACTACCTCAACCAAATACCCTACATCTGGCATTCTATCATCTAACACATTCAACAAACCTTCAAAATACTCACTCCATCTCCTTCTCGCTTCACCACAACTTATCACCTCCCTATTAGCCCCCTTCTTCGATGTTCCCATTTGTTCTCTTGTCTTACGAACTTTATTTACTGCCTTCCAAAATGTCTTGTTATTCTCCCTAAAATTTAACGATACTCTCTCACCCCAACTCTCATTTGTCCTTTTTTCACCTCTTGCACCTTTCTCTTGACCTCCTGCCACTTTCTTTTATACATCTCCCAGTCATTTGAACAGCTTCCCTGCAAAACTCATCCAAATGCCTTTCTCTTCTCTTTCATTAACAATCTCATTTTTTCATCCCAACACTCACTACCCTTTCTAATCTGCCCACCTCCCACCTCCCTCATGCCAAAAGCATCTTTTGCGCAAGCCATCACTGCTTTCCTACATACATCCCATTCCTCCCCCACTCCCCTTACGTCATTTGCTCTCGTCTTTTTCCATTCTGCTCTCAATCTCTCCAGGTACTTCCTCACACAAGTCTCCTTTCCAAGCTCACTCACTCTCACCACTCTCTTCATCCTAACACTCTCCTCTTTCCAAAAACCTCTACAAATCTTCACCTTTGCCTCCACAAGACAATGATCAGACATCCCTCCAGTTGCATCTCTCAGCACATTAACATACAAAAGTCTCTCTTTCACGCACCTATCAAATAACATGTAATCCAATAACGCTCTCTGGCCATCCCTCCTACTTACGTAAGTATACTTATGTACATCTCTCTTTTTAAACCAGGCATTCCCAATCACCAGTCCTTTTTCAGCATACAAATTTACAAGCTCTTCACCATTTCCATTTACAACACTGAACACCCAATGTACACCAACTATACCCTCAACTGCCACATTACTCACCTTTGCATTCAAATCACCTATCACTATAACCCGGTCTCATGCATCAAAACTGCTAACACACTCACTCAGCTGCTCCCAAAACACTTGCCTCTCATGATCTTTCCTCTCATGACCAGGTGCATAGGTACCAATAACCACCCATCTCTCTCCATCCACTTTCAGTTTTACCCATATCAATCTAGAGTTTACTTTCTTACACTCTTATCACATACTCCTACAATTCCTTTCCAATTCCAATTCCAATTCATTTTTGGTTAATCTTTAGAACAAAGAATCCATACTTGTAAGCCCTGTTACTCTAGATCAGAAAGCATTAGTTAGGGTCCTGACAAAATATCTGGATAAGAAGGAATTACAGACATAAGTGATTCAGGTTTGAAAGGATTCCCTACATTAGAAGGAACACATGAAATCATGACTCACTCCCACCAAAAATTGCAATTCTAAATTGGATATCCGTAGAAGCAATAAATGCAATTCTAACTTGGGACAGTAGAAACAATATATGCAAAGTCTTTCCACTTCACAGGTTCAAGAAAAGTGTGATGTGATAAACTCCCACTCTGGTTTAGTTAAATTTCTCATCAAACTTAAAATTCTTTAAAACAAGTGTGATGTGATAAGCTCCCACTCTGGTTTAGTTAAATTTCTCATCAAACTTAAAATTCTTTAAAACAATCTATTTCCGTACATTCTTCAGCCTTAAAAGTATATATAAATCTGAAGTCTTCCAGGACTGACCTGTCTCGAGAAGCCCTATCCTTTGTCAACTCTGCGGCAGCTTCAGTTCGAGACTTGGTGTCCGCCTGGGGTCGAGCAACAGAAGAGGCCAGAGATGGCTAATGGAAATAAAAAAAAAATTCCTATTAGCTCAATACATGACAGTTTTTACCTCTACATTGTTTAGACTTGTAGAAAATGCCATTATTTTTCAACTACAGAAAGTCACAATACTGGAGAATTAATCAAATGAAAAGTAACATGTCTATCACAGAATTTGGGCACCCTGCCCTTCTTTCATTTACCAATCTCCACGACTAGGGCTCAGGATGACTATCTATATCTCTGACACCCCGTTCCCTCCAGAAACTCCCATCATGGGGGTGTCCATAACAAAAGTCTCCACTTCTCTCTGTCCTGACATGCTTCCCTTGAATACATCATTCTACACATTCTTCCACCATGTCTCTCCATCCAGTACTCTTCCAGTCCATTTCCCCATTTAATGCGTGGTCTTCCTCTCACACAAACCCCTTTAATTGTACAAGCATACACTCCTTGTAAATTCCGTCTTGCATTCATTCCACTTGCCGAAACCACCTCAAAGTATTATATTTCACCCACCCTACAACTCGACAATTCATTCCCTTTGCATTTGCTGCCACATCAAATCCCTTAAACACCCAATCATTTCTTTCCAATCCATCTAGTCATACAACATTCTCCTCTCAAACAGCTCATTTTCACAGTCTAGATTCTTGACTGTTCTGAAAAATTTATTCTAGTAAAAAGGTATGTGTATATAATGCTAAGCAATGCCAAAGTAAACTCCACAAAAAATGAGATACAAAAAGCTAGACTAGAACTAAACAATCAGAATGATTAAATCTCCCACAAAACCACTTAAGAAAAAGAATTACATGTAGAGTATCTGGCAATGAAAAATTTTGAGACTAAGAGGCTTATGTAAAGTGGATATCATCATCATGTAAAGTGGATGCTGTTATGAAAACATATATGTAGGTAGATAGTATTTGGTAGGCAACCAACAACCAGGGAAGTTTATTACCAGTACTATCCACCTGGATATCAGGAGTGTTAGTGACATGTGTTAGTGAGCCAGCTCTTCAATGGATGACAAGTTGCATTCCTCTGACCCAAGTAGCTGTCTATTCTTTCTACCTCACGAACATGTAGACTACAGGCATTTTCTCCACAAACATACAATCTCCCCTTGTCATATGTAACACATGACAACATTTAACTCATGCAGCTCATTCTTTGCACCTAGATTTTCCTACAGTGAGCACTACGTGCTAGCCCTGCTTTTTGACAATATGGGAGGAGCAGTAGACAGTAGCAGTAGGTAGGAACATTTGGGCAGGAGCATTAGGTAGCAGTGATAGGTATGTGCATTAGACAGAACAGTCATAAGGAACATTAGGTAGGAACCTCTGCAAACACTGTGCTAGACTTGCCCTCGGATAGTGGCTTGTTAAGTGTGAGGCACTAAAGGATAAGAGGCGGCACTGGGGAGTTCTTTAGTTATGGAGACTGTTGTCATGGCCACCCCTTTAAGGGAGTTCTAGGCATCAGAGATCAGACAGATATGGATAGCATTTGACAACACAGAGTATTTGTGTCCTTTAAGTGGTGTTAGTATTTTCTGCAAATACCTATAATCATTAATTTAAACAATATAAGAACAAGTTTGGTAAAGTGTGTGAAAGAAGAAAGTTAAGAGTAAATGTGAATAAGAGCAAGGTTATTAGGTACAGTAGGGTTGAGGGTCAAGTCAATTGGGAGGTAAGTTTGAATGGAGAAAAACTAGAGGAAGTACAGTGTTTTATATATCTGGGAGTGGATCTGGCAGCGGATGGAACCATGGAAGCAGAAATGAATCATAGGGTGGGGGAGGGGGCGAAAATCCTGAGAGCCTTGAAGAATGTTTGGAAGTCGAGAAAATTATCTCAGAAAGCAAAAATGGGTATGTTTGAAGGAATAGTGGTTCCAACAATGTTGTATGGTTGCGAGGCATAGGCTATGGATAGAGTTGTGCGCAGGAGGGTGGATGTGCTGGAAATGAGATGTTTGAGGACAATATGTGGTGTGAGGTGGTTTGATCGAGTAAGTAATGTAAGGGTAAGAGGGATGTGTGGAAATAAAAAGAGCGTGGTTGAGAGAGCAGAAGAGGGTGTTTTGAAATAGTTTGGGCACATGGAGAGAATGAGTGAGGAAAGATTGAAAAAAAGGATATATGTCAGAGGTGGAGGGAACGAGGAGAAGTGGGAGACCAAATTGGAGGTGGAAAGATGGAGTGAAAAAGATTTTGAGTGATCGGGGTCTGAACATGCAGGAGGGTGAAAGGCGGGCAAGGAATAGAGTGAATTGGATCGATGTGGTCTACTGGGGTCGACGTGCTGTCAATGGATTGAATCAGGGCATGTAAAGCGTCTGGGGTAAACCATGGAAAGTTCTGTGGGGCCTGAATGTGGAAAGGGAGTTGTGGTTTCGGGCATTATTGCATGACAGCTGGAGACAGTGTGAACGAATGGGGCCTTTGTTGTCTTTTCCTAGCGCTACCTCGCACACATGAGGGGGGAGGGGGATATCATTCCATGTGTGGCAAGGAGGCGATGGGAATAATTAAAGGCAGACAGTATGAATTATGTACATGTGTATATATGTATATGTCTGTGTGTGTATATATATGTGTACATTGAGATGTATAGGTATGTATATTTGAGTGTGTGGATGTGTATGTATATACACGTGTATGGGGGTGGGTTGGGCCATTTCTTTCGTCTGTTTCCTTGCGGTACCTCGCAAACGCAGGAGACAGCGACAAAGCAAAATAAATAAATAAATAAATAAATAAGAACAAGCTGAAGAAAACAGAGAAGAATACAAGAAAATTGCAATTCATCATATCATTCATCAAGTATAAGATGAATGAAAAGAATATAATTACTCTGCAACCAAGTATTTGTGTGGTTTGTAGCATTTCCATCTGGGCAACGCAATTTAAAAAAATTTCTGAACATGAACTCACTAATTTATGAGTTACATAAAAACTTACTGAAAAGAGTATTCATTTATATATTTATTATAATTTGTTGCTGTCTCCCACGTTAGCGAGGTAGTGCAAGGAAACAGACGAAAGGATGGCCCAACCCACCCACATACACATGTATATACATACACGTCCACGCACGCATATATACTACCTATAGACCTCAACGTATACATATATATATATACACACAGACATATACATATATACACATGGACATAATTCATACTGTCTGCCCTTATTCATTCCTGTCACCACCCCGCCACACATGAAATGACAACCCCCTCCCCCGTATGTGCGCAAGGTAGCACTAGGAAAAGACAACAAAGGCCACATTTGTTCACGCTCAGTCTCTCGCTGTCATGTATAATGCATCGAAACCACAGCTCCCTTTCCACACCTAGGCCCCACAAAACTTTCCATGGTTTACCCCAGACGCTTCACATGCCCTGGTTTAATCCATTGACAGCACGTCGACCCCAGTATACCACATTGTTCCAATTCACTCTATTCCTTGCACTCCTTTCACCCTCCTGCATGTTCAGGCCCCAATCACTCAAAATCTTTTTCACTCCATCTTTCCACCTCCAATTTAGTCTCCCACTTCTCGTTCCCTCCACCTCTGACACATATATCCTCTTTGTCAATCTTTCCTCGCTCATTCTCTCCATGTGACCAAACCATTTCAAAACACCCTCTTCTGCTCTCTCAACCACACTCTTTTTATTACCACACATCTCTCTTAACCTTTCATTACTTACTCGATCAAACACCTCACACCACATACTGTCCTCAAACATCTCATTTCCAGCACATCCAACCTCCTCTGCACAACTCTATCTATAGCCCACACCTCGCAGCCATATAACATTGTTGGAACCACTCTTCCTTCAAACATACCCACTGTTGCTTTCTAAGATAACGTTCTTGCCTTCCACACATTTTTCAACACTCCCATGAGTAGAAAAAATATGTAGTAGTCACTTTAACATTTACCAAATGTAATTTGGAATTTGCTATAGGTGCAAATTTCTTGGTCTCACCTGCTTCATCTCGCTGGCTCTTCCATCTACTGTACTGTACCACCCATTTCAACCATAATTTTTATGAACATCTAAATAATCAATCATTCATACATCAGGTAAAACCATACTAAAGACAACTATGCAGATGAAATAAAAGGAAAATACAAATTTATTATTCCATTCAACCACATGAATCTCATCATTTTCTAACTGAAGGCAATGCTTGCCTACCTGGGATCACAATCATTTATGTTCTATGTTGCAATTCTAATCCTACACCCCTATTCAGTTATCTTTCTATATATTCCTTTTCTTTTTTTTCATACTTAATTGACTTTTCCACAATAGTGAGGTAGAGCCTGGTACAGACAAAAAATAGCTGCATTCACTAATATCCGTTCCCTAGCTTTCATGTGTAATGCATTGTTACCACAGCCCCCTATCCACAACAAGGCCCCACAGATCTTTCCATGGTTTACCCAGACCACTTCACATTCCCTGGTTCAGTCATTCCATGGACAGCAGATTAACCTCTGTATTTTCTGAATATGAGAATCATTATTCATCCATAAGTAAGGACATACTAAAGAGAAGTGAAATATATATAAAAAAGTGTTAGAAACGAAATGTTTGAGGGCTGCAAGTGGTGTGAGGATGGTTGATTGAAGAAATAGGATAAGAGAGTGGTGTGCTAAAACCGGGAGGACATATGTTGACAATGTTGTATAACAGGACAAGATGCAAATGCTTTGTTTAATCATAACAGAAATTATGACAACTGTGCAGATTGGAATGGTGTTAATTCAGTTATAGCCTGCAACTCCTTGATCAAGAGAATCCCCCCCCCCTTTATCAAAGAAAGAAAGAATTATATTTCTACATTTATTATACTTTGTCGCTGTCTTCCGCGTTAGCGAGGTAGCGGGAAGAAAGCGACGAAAGAATGGTTCAACCCACCCACATACACATGTATATACACAAACCCCCACACATGCACATATACATACCTAAACATTTCAATGTATACATATATATACACAAGTACATATTCATGCATGCTGCCTTCATCCTTTCCCGTCACCATCCCGCCAAACATGAAATGGCACCCCCCCTCCCCCGAGTGCGCGTGAGAGGTAGCGCTAGGAAAACACAACAAAGGCCACATTCGTTCATACTCAGTCTCTAGCTGTCATGTGTAATGCACCAAAACCACAGCTCCCTTTCCACATCTAGGTCCCACAAAACTTTCAATGGTTTACTCCAAACGCATCACATGCCCTGGTTCAATCCATTGACAGCACGTCAACCCCAGTATACCACATCATTCCAATTCACTCTATTCCTTGCACGCCTCTCACCCTCCTATATGTTCAGGCCCTGATCACTCAAAATCTTTCTCACTCCATCTTTCCACCTCCAATTTGGTCTCCTACTTCTCATTCCCTCCACCTCTGACACACATATCCTCTTTGTCAATCTTTTCTCACTCATTCTCTCCAAGCGACCAAACCATTTCAATACACCCTCTTTTGCTCTCTCAACCACACACTTTTTATTACCACACATCTCTTTTACCCTTTCATTACTTACTCGATCAAATCACCTTACACCACATACTGTCCTTAAACACCTCATTTCCAACACAGCCACCCTCCTCCACACAACCCTATCTATTGCCCAACCCTCACAACCATATAACATTGTTGGAACCACTAGTCCTTCAAATATACCCATTTTTGCTCTACAAGATAATGTTCTCGCCTTCCACACATTCTTCAATGCTCCCAGAACCTTCACCCCCTCCCCAACCCTGTGACTCACATCTGTTGTTAAATCCACTTCCAGATATCTAAAACACTTCACTTCCTCCAGTTTTTCTCCATTCAAACTTACCTCCAAATTGACTTGTCCCTCAACCCTACTGAACATAATAACCTTGCTCTTATTCTCATTTACACTCACCTTTCTTCTTTCACACACTTTACCAAACTCAGTCACCAGCTTCTGCAGTTTCTCACCCGAATCAGCCACCAGCACTGTATCATCATCGAACTACAACTGACTCACATCCCAAGCCCTTTCATCCACAACAGACTGCATACTTGCCTCTCTCTCCAAAACTCATGCATTCACCTCCCTAACAACCCCATCCATAAACAAATTAAACAACCATGGAGACATCAAGCACCCCTGCCGCAAACCAACATTCACTGGGAACCAGTCATTTTCCTCTCTTCCTACTCATACACATGCCTTACATCCTTGATAAAAACTTTTCACTGCTTCTAGCAACTTACTCCCACACCATATACTCTTAATACCTTTTACAAAGCATCTCTATCAACTCTGACACATGCCTTCTCCAGAACAATAAAAGCTACATACAAATCCACCTGTTTTTCTAAGTATTTCTCACATACATTCTTCAAAGCAAACACCTGAACTACACATCCTCTACCACTTCTGAAACCACACTGCTCTTCCCCAATCTGATGCTCTGTACATGCCTTCACCCTCTCAATCAATACCTTCCCATACAATTTCCTAGGAATGCTCAACAAACCTATACCTCTGTAATTTGAACACTCACCTTTATCCTCTTTGCCTTTGCACAATGGCACTATGCAAGCATTCCGCCAATCCTCAGGCACTTCACCATGAACCATACATACAATGAATATCCTTACCAACCAGTCAACAACACAGTCACCCCCTTTTTTAATATATTCCACTGCAATACCATCCAAAATCATCGCCTTGCCAGCTTTCATCCGCAAAGCTTTCACTACCTCTTCTGTTTATCAAATCATTCTCCCTGACCCTCTCACTTCGCACACCACCTCGAACTAAAAACCCTATATCTGCCACTCTATCATCAAACACATTCAACAAACCTTCAAAATACTCACTCCATCTCATTCTCACTTCACCACTACTTGTTATTACCTCCCCATTAGCCCCCTTCACCGATGTTCCCATTTGTTCTCTTGTCTTACGCATGTTATTTACCTCCTTCCAAAACATCTTTATAGTCTCCCTAAAATCTAATAATACTCACTCACCCCAACTCTCATTTGTCCTTTTTCACCTCTTACACCTTTCCCTTGACCTCTTGCCTCATTCTTTTATACATCTCTCAGTCATTTGCACTACTTCCCTGCAAGAATCATCCAAACGCCTCTCTCTTCTCTTTCACTAACAATCTTACTTCTTCATCCCACCACTCACTACCCTTTCTAATCTGCCCACCTTCCACCTTTCTCATGCCAAAAGCATCTTTTGCACAATCCATCACTGCTTCCTCAAATACATCCCATTCCTCACCCACTCCCCCTACGTCATCTGCTCTCGCCTTTTTCCATTCTGCACTCAATATCTCCTGGTACTTCCTTACACAAGTCTCCTTTTCAAGCTCACTTACTCTCACCACTCTCTTCACCCCAACATTCTCTCTTCTTTTCTGAAAACCTCTACAAATCTTCACCTTTGCCTCAAGATAATGATCAGACATCCCTCCAGTTGCCCCTCTCGGCACATTTATATAAAAAAGTCTCTCTTTCACGCGCCTATCAATTAACACGTAATCCAATAATGCTCTCTGGCCATCCCTTCTACTTACATTTGTATACTTATGTACATCTCTCTTTTTAAAGCAGGTATTCCGGATCACCAGTCCTTTTTCACCACACAAATCTACAAGCTCCTCACCATTTCCATTTGCAACACTGAACACCCATTGCACACCAACTATACCCTTAACTGCCACATTACTCACCTTTGCATTCAAATCACCCACCACTATAACCTAGTCTCGTGCATCAAAGCTGCTAACACACTCACTCAGCTGCTCCCAAAACACATGCCTCTCATGATCTTTCCTCTCATGACCAGGTGCATATGCACCAATAATCACCCATCTCTCTCTATCCACTTTCAGTTTTAACCATATCAATCTAGAGTTCACTTTCTTACACTCTATCACATACTCCCACAACTCCTGCTTCAGGAGTAAAGCTACCCCTTCCTTTACTCATCCTCTTACCAACTCCTGACTCTACTCCCAAGACATTCCCAAACCACTCTTCCCCTTTACCCTTTAGCTTCGTTTCACTCAGAGCCAAAACATCCAGGTTCCTTTATGGAAACATGCTACCTATCTCTCCTTTTTTTCTCATCTTGGTTACATCCACACACATTTAAACACCCTAGTCTGAGCCTTCTAGGAGGATGAGCACTTCCGCATGACTACTTCTGTTTCCCCTTTTAGAAAGTTAAAATACAAGGAATGCATGTGAGAAATACTTAGAAAAACAGACAAATTTTATGTAGCATTTATGGATCTGGAGAAGGCATATGATAGGGTGGATAGAGATGCTTCGTGGAAGGTTATAAGAGTATATGGCGCGAGAGGTAAGTTACTAGAAGCAGTGTGTGGCAAGCTTGCAACGGAAATGGATGAAGGCAGCAAGTATGGCTATGTTTATGTGCATATTTGTATATGTCTGAGTGTGTACATGTATGTATACATTGAAATATATATGTATGTACATATGCGTGTGTGGATGTTTATGTGTATACATGTGTATGTGGGTGGGTGGGGCTATTCTTCATCTGTTTCCTTGCACTACCTCACTAACGCAGGAGACAGCGGTTATGTATAATATATAGTAAATAAATAATAGCCACTGTGATAATGGCCAAATATGATCATTTGTTAAACTGTGATAATGGCCAAATATGATCATCTGTTAAGCAATAAATGTTCTTTTAAAGTCATGCAACAAACAGTGGTTTCAGAAGTGGCAGAGAATGTGTGGATCAGGTATTTGCTTTCAAAAATAAGGATAAAAAATAATCAAAGAAACAGATGAATATGTATGTGGCATTGATAGATCTGGAGAAAGCATACAATAGGGCTGATGGAGATGCTTAGTGGAAGGTCTTAAGAGTATACAGTATAGGAAGAGAGCTGCTACAAGCAGTGAGAAGTATATTGGGGTCAGTATAATTGGGTCAAAGTGCTGTCAATGGACTAAACCAGGGAATGGGAAGCTTGCTTGCCTCTAATACAATCCTGGTGTTACCCAGCCCCAGAAAACAGCATTGCTAACCCCTGCTTCTCCAAGGTAGCACCAGAAAAACAGACAAAAAAGGCCACATTCGTTCACACTCAATCTCTGGTTGTCATGTGTAATGCACTGAAACCACAGCTCCCTATCCACATCCAGGCCCCACCGACCTTTCCATGGTTTACCCCATTTTTCACATGCCCTTGTTCAGTCCAATGACAGCACGTCAACCCGAGATAATGTTCTCTCCTTCCACACATTCTTCATCACTCCCAGACTGTACCAGCCATGTGAAGCATCTTGGATAAACCAAAGAAAGTTCTGTGCGGCCTGGTTATGGACAGGGAGCTGTGTTCTTGGTGCATTACACAAGACAGCTCGAGAATAGATGTGGGCACATATGGTCTTTCTTTGTCTGTTCATAACTGTACCTTGCTATGGGGAAACGAAGATTAAGCATGAAAAAAATATATGTATATACCTTTGGTGTCTTCTCATCACTGTCAACCACCTCTTGGACTCGTCTGCCACGATTTTCCCCATGCATCTCTGTGCGGAGATCGCTGTGTGGATCAACTCTTGATTCCACACCTCGGTGATCACCTCTTAGATCACCCCGTGGACGGCTCCTGGAGTCTGCATGTTGCTGCTCAAGTACCACAGTCCCCAACCTAATAAAGATTGCATATCAATTTTCAAAATGGAATTTTAAAGGTTTCAATTTCTAGTGATCAGTAAAGAAAGTAGTTAAAAAAGTATTACAATTCTACTCAAAATCATGCACAACTCATGTATATCCATGAATGCATCTCATTCTAACTTATGAAATCCAAATCAAGTTGCCTATCTTTCTTATTTTATATCTATTATTTATTATATTTTGTCGCTGTCTCCCGCGTTAGCAAGGTAGCGCAAGGAAACAGACGAAAAAATGGCCCAACCCACCCACAAACACATGTATACACATACACATTCACACACAGCACATATACGTACATACCTATAAACCTCAACGTATACATACATATATATATATATATATATATATATATATATATATATATATATATATATATATATATATATAATATATATATATATATATTATATATATATATATATATATATATATATATATATATATATATATATATATACACACACACACACACACACAGACATATACATATATACACATGTACATAATCCATACTGTCTGCCCTTATTCATTCCCGTCGCCACCCCGCCACACATGAAATGACAACCCCCTTCCCCCGCATGTGCGCAAGGTAGCACTAGGAAAAGACAACAAAGGCCACATTCGTTCACACTCAGTCTCTACCTGCCATGTACAATGCACCGAAATCACAGCCCCCTTTCCACATCCAGGCCCCACAAAACTTTCCATGGTTTACCCCAGACGCTTCACATACCCTGGTTCAATCCAGTGACAGCACGTCGATCCCGGTATATCACATCGTTCCAATTCACTCTATTCCTTGCACGCCTTTCACCTTCCTGCATGTTCAGGCTCCGATCACTCAAAATCTTTTTCACTCCATCTTTCCACCTCCAATTTGGTCTCCTCGTTCCCTCCACCTCTGACACATATATCCTCTTTGTCAATCTTACACATATATCCTCTTGGTTAATCTTTTCTTACTCATTCTCTCCATGTGCCCAAACCATTTCAAAACACCCTCTTCTGCTCTCTCAACCACACTCTTTTTATTACCACTCATCCCTCTTACCCTTTCATTACCTACTCGATCAAACCACCTCACACCACATATTGTCCTCAAACATCTCATTTCCAGCACATCCACCCTCCTCAGCACAACTCTATCTATAGCCCACGCCTCGCAACCATATAACATTGTTGGAACCACTATTCCTTCAAACACACCCATTTTTGCTTTCCAAGATGACCTTCTCGACTTCCACACATTTTTGAACACTCCCACAACTTTTGCCCCCTCCCCCACCCTATGATTCACTTCCGTTTCCATGGTTCCATTTGCTGCCAAATCCACTCCCAGATATCTAAAACACTTCACTTCCTCCAGCTTTTCTCCATTCAAACTTACCTCCCAATTGACTTGTCCCTCAATCCTACTGTACCAAATAACCTTGCTCTTATTCACATTTACTCTCAGCTTTCTTCTTTCACACACTTTATCAAACTCAGTCACCAGCTTCCGTAGTTTCTCAACCAAATTAGCCACCAGCGCTGTATCATCAGCAAACAACAACTGACTCATTTCCCAAGCTCTCTCATCCACAACAGACTGCATACTTGCCCCTCTTTCCAAAACTCTTGCATTCACCTCCCTAACAACCCCATCCATAAACAAATCAAACAACTATGGAGACATCACGCACCCCTGCTTCAAACCAACATTCAGAGAACCAATCACTTTCCTCTCTTCCTACACGTACACATGCCTTACATCCACGATAAAAACTTTTCACTGCTTCTAACAACTTACCTCCCACACCATATATTCTTAATACCTTCCACAGAGCATCTCTATCAACTCTATCATATGCCTTCTCCAGATCCATAAATGCTACATACAAATCCATTTGCTTTTCTAAGTATTTCTCACATACATTCTTCAAAGCAAACACCTGATCCACACATCCTCTACCATTTCTGAAACCACACTGCTCTTCCCCAACCTGATGCTCTGTACATGCCTCCACCCTCTCAATCAATACCCTCCCATATAATTCACCAGGAATACTCAACAAACTTATACCTCTGTAATTTGAGCACTCACTCTTATCCCCTTTGCCTTTGTACAATGACACAATGCAAGCATTCCACCAGTCCTCAGGCACCTCACCATGAGTCATACATACATTAAATATCCTTACCAACCAGACAACAATACAGTCACCTCCTTTTTTAATAAATTCCACTGCAATACCATCCAAACCCGCTGCCTTGCCGGCTTTCATCTTCCGCAAAGCTTTTACTACCTCTTCTCTGTTTACCAAATCATTCTCCCTAACCCTCTCACTTTGCACACCACCACCTCGACCAAAACACCCTATATCTGCCACTCTATCATCAAGCACATTCAACAAACCTTCAAAATACTCACTTCATCACCACTACTTGTTATTACCTCCCCATTAGCCCCCTTCACTGATGTTCCCATTTGTTCTCTTGTCTTACGCACTTTATTTACCCCCTTCCAAAACATCTTTTTACTCTCCCTAAAATTTAATGGTACTCTCTCACCCCAACTCTCATTTGCCCTCTTTTTTGCCTCTAGCACCTTTCTCTTGACCTCCTACCTCTTTCTTTTATACATCTCCCACTCATTTGCATTATTTCCCCGTAAAAATTGTCCAAATGCCTCTCTCTTCTCTTTCACTAACAATCTTACTTCTTCATCCCACCACTCATTACCCTTTCTAATCTGCCCACCTCCCACACTTCTCATACCACAGGCATCTTTTGCACAAGCCATCACTGCTTCCCTAAATACATCCCATTCCTCCCTCACTCCCCTTACGTCCTTTGTTCTCACCTTTTTCCTTTCTGTACTCAGTCTCTCCTGATACTTCCTCACACAAGTCTCCTTCCCAAGCTCACTTACTCTCACCATGCTCTTCACCCCAACATTCTCTCTTCTTTTCTGAAAACCTCTACATATCTTCACCTTCGCCTCCACAAGATAATGATCAGACATCCCTCCAGTTGCACCTCTCAGCACATTTACATCCAAAAGTCTCTCTTTCACATGCCAATCAATTAACACGTAATCCACTAACGCTCTCTGGCCATCTCTCCTACCTACATACGTATACTTATGTATATCTCTCTTTTTAAACCAGGTATTCCCAATCACCAGTCCTTTTCATCATATAAATCTACAAGCTCTTCACCATTTCCATTTACAACAATGAACACCGGCATATGATAGGGTGGATAGAGATGCTTCGTGGAAGGTTATAAGAGTATATGGCGCGAGAGGTAAGTTACTAGAAGCAGTGTGTGGCAAGCTTGCAACGGAAATGGATGAAGGCAGCAAGTATGGCTATGTTTATGTGCATATTTGTATATGTCTGAGTGTGTACATGTATGTATACATTGAAATATATATGTATGTACATATGCGTGTGTGGATGTTTATGTGTATACATGTGTATGTGGGTGGGTGGGGCTATTCTTCATCTGTTTCCTTGCACTACCTCACTAACGCAGGAGACAGCGGTTATGTATAATATATAGTAAATAAATAATAGCCACGTGATAAAGGCCAAATATGATCATTTGTTAAACTGTGATAATGGCCAAATATGATCATCTGTTTAAGCAATAAATGTTCTTTTAAAGTCATGCAACAAACAGTGGTTTCAGAAGTGGCAGAGAATGTGTGGATCAGGTATTTGCTTTCAAAAATAAGGATAAAAAATAATCAAAGAAACAGATGAATATGTATGTGGCATTGATAGATCTGGAGAAAGCATACAATAGGGCTGATGGAGATGCTTAGTGGAAGGTCTTAAGAGTATACAGTATAGGAAGAGAGCTGCTACAAGCAGTGAGAAGTATATTGGGGTCAGTAATAATTGGGTCAAAGTGCTGTCAATGGACTAAACCAGGGAATGGAAGCTTGCTTGCCTCTAATACAATCCTGGTGTTACCCAGCCCCAGAAAACAGCATTGCTAACCCCTGCTTCTCCAAGGTAGCACCAGAAAAACAGACAAAAAAAGGCCACATTCGTTCACACTCAATCTCTGGTTGTCATGTGTAATGCACTGAAACCACAGCTCCCTATCCACATCCAGGCCCCACCGACCTTTCCATGGTTTACCCCATTTTTCACATGCCCTTGTTCAGTCCAATGACAGCACGTCAACCCGAGATAATGTTCTCTTCCTTCCACACATTCTTCATCACTCCCAGACTGTACCAGCCATGTGAAGCATCTTGGATAAACCAAAGAAAGTTCTGTGCGGCCTGGTTATGGACAGGGAGCTGTGTTCTTGGTGCATTACACAAGACAGCTCGAGAATAGATGTGGGCACATATGGTCTTTCTTTGTCTGTTCATAACTGTACCTTGCTATGGGGAAACGAAGATTAAGCATGAAAAAAATATATGTATATACCTTTGGTGTCTTCTCATCACTGTCAACCACCTCTTGGACTCGTCTGCCACGATTTTCCCCATGCATCTCTGTGCGGAGATCGCTGTGTGGATCAACTCTTGATTCCACACCCTCTGGGGTGGGGGGGGGGTGATACCTCTTAGATCACCCCGTGGACGGCTCCTGGAGTCTGCATGTTGCTGCTCAAGTACCACAGTCCCCAACCTAATAAAGATTGCATATCAATTTTCAAAATGGAATTTTAAAGGTTTCAATTTCTAGTGATCAGTAAAGAAAGTAGTTAAAAAAGTATTACAATTCTACTCAAAATCATGCACAACTCATGTATATCCATGAATGCATCTCATTCTAACTTATGAAATCCAAATCAAGTTGCCTATCTTTCTTATTTTATATCTATTATTTATTATATTTTGTCGCTGTCTCCCGCGTTAGCAAGGTAGCGCAAGGAAACAGACGAAAAAATGGCCCAACCCACCCACAAACACATGTATACACATACACATTCACACACAGCACATATACGTACATACCTATAAACCTCAACGTATACATACATATATATATATATATATATATAATATATATATATATATATATATATATATATATAATATATATATATATATTATATATATATTATATATATATATATAATATATAATATATATATATATATTATATATATATATATATATATTATATATATATATATACACACACACACACACACACACACACACACAGACATATACATATATACACATGTACATAATCCATACTGTCTGCCCTTATTCATTCCCGTCGCCACCCCGCCACACATGAAATGACAACCCCCTTCCCCGCATGTGCGCAAGGTAGCACTAGGAAAAGACAACAAAGGCCACATTCGTTCACACTCAGTCTCTACCTGCCATGTACAATGCACCGAAATCACAGCCCCCTTTCCACATCCAGGCCCCACAAAACTTTCCATGGTTTACCCCAGACGCTTCACATACCCTGGTTCAATCCAGTGACAGCACGTCGATCCCGGTATATCACATCGTTCCAAATCATCTTTGCCTTGAAAAGCCGTTCACCTTCCTGCATGTTCAGGCTCCGATCACTCAAAATCTTTTTCACTCCATCTTTCCACCTCCAATTTGGTCTCCTCGTTCCCTCCACCTCTGACACACATATCCTCTTTGTCAATCTTACACATATATCCTCTTGGTTAATCTTTTCTTACTCATTCTCTCCATGTGCCCAAACCATTTCAAAACACCCTCTTCTGCTCTCTCAACCACACTCTTTTTATTACCACTCATCCTCTTACCCTTTCATTACTTACTCGATCAAACACCTCACACCACATATTGTCCTCAAACATCTCATTTCCAGCACATCCACCCTCCTCAGCACAACTCTATCTATAGCCCACGCCTCGCAACCATATAACATTGTTGGAACCACTATTCCTTCAAACACACCCATTTTTGCTTTCCAAGATGACCTTCTCGACTTCCACACATTTTTGAACACTCCCACAACTTTTGCCCCCTCCCCCACCCTATGATTCACTTCCGTTTCCATGGTTCCATTTGCTGCCAAATCCACTCCCAGATATCTAAAACACTTCACTTCCTCCAGCTTTTCTCCATTCAAACTTACCTCCCAATTGACTTGTCCCTCAATCCTACTGTACCAAATAACCTTGCTCTTATTCACATTTACTCTCAGCTTTCTTCTTTCACACACTTTATCAAACTCAGTCACCAGCTTCCGTAGTTTCTCAACCAAATTAGCCACCAGCGCTGTATCATCAGCAAACAACAACTGACTCATTTCCCAAGCTCTCTCATCCACAACAGACTGCATACTTGCCCCTCTTTCCAAAACTCTTGCATTCACCTCCCTAACAACCCCATCCATAAACAAATCAAACAACTATGGAGACATCACGCACCCCTGCTTCAAACCAACATTCAGAGAACCAATCACTTTCCTCTCTTCCTACACGTACACATGCCTTACATCCACGATAAAAACTTTTCACTGCTTCTAACAACTTACCTCCCACACCATATATTCTTAATACTTTCCACAGAGCATCTCTATCAACTCTATCATATGCCTTCTCCAGATCCATAAATGCTACATAACAAATCCATTTGCTTTTCTAAGTATTTCTCACATACATTCTTCAAAGCAAACACCTGATCCACACATCCTCTACCATTTCTGAAACCACACTGCTCTTCCCCAATCTGATGCTCTGTACATGCCTCCACCCTCTCAATCAATACCCTCCCATATAATTCACCAGGAATACTCAACAAACTTATACCTCTGTAATTTGAGCACTCACTCTTATCCCCTTTGCCTTTGTACAATGACACAATGCAAGCATTCCACCAGTCCTCAGGCACCTCACCATGAGTCATACATACATTAAATATCCTTACCAACCAGACAACAATACAGTCACCTCCTTTTTTAATAAATTCCACTGCAATACCATCCAAACCCGCTGCCTTGCCGGCTTTCATCTTCCGCAAAGCTTTTACTACCTCTTCTCTGTTTACCAAATCATTCTCCCTAACCCTCTCACTTTGCACACCACCTAAGACCCAAACACCCTATATCTGCCACTCTATCATCAAACACATTCAACAAACCTTCAAAATACTCATTCCATCTCCTTCTCACATCACCACGTGATAATGGCCAAATATGATCATTTGTTAAACTGTGATAATGGCCAAATATGATCATCTGTTAAGCAATAAATGTTCTTTTAAAGTCATGCAACAAACAGTGGTTTCAGAAGTGGCAGAGAATGTGTGGATCAGGTATTTGCTTTCAAAAATAAGGATAAAAAATAATCAAAGAAACAGATGAATATGTATGTGGCATTGATAGATCTGGAGAAAGCATACAATAGGGCTGATGGAGATGCTTAGTGGAAGGTCTTAAGAGTATACAGTATAGGAAGAGAGCTGCTACAAGCAGTGAGAAGTATATTGGGGTCAGTAATAATTGGGTCAAAGTGCTGTCAATGGACTAAACCAGGGAATGGAAGCTTGCTTGCCTCTAATACAATCCTGGTGTTACCCAGCCCCAGAAAACAGCATTGCTAACCCCTGCTTCTCCAAGGTAGCACAGAAAAACAGACAAAAAAAGGCCACATTCGTTCACACTCAATCTCTGGTTGTCATGTGTAATGCACTGAAACCACAGCTCCCTATCCACATCCAGGCCCCACCGACCTTTCCATGGTTTACCCCATTTTTCACATGCCCTTGTTCAGTCCAATGACAGCACGTCAACCCGAGATAATGTTCTCTTCCTTCCACACATTCTTCATCACTCCCAGACTGTACCAGCCATGTGAAGCATCTTGGATAAACCAAAGAAAGTTCTGTGCGGCCTGGTTATGGACAGGGAGCTGTGTTCTTGGTGCATTACACAAGACAGCTCGAGAATAGATGTGGGCACATATGGTCTTTCTTTGTCTGTTCATAACTGTACCTTGCTATGGGGAAACGAAGATTAAGCATGAAAAAAATATATGTATATACCTTTGGTGTCTTCTCATCACTGTCAACCACCTCTTGGACTCGTCTGCCACGATTTTCCCCATGCATCTCTGTGCGGAGATCGCTGTGTGGATCAACTCTTGATTCCACACCTCGGTGATCACTCTTAGATCACCCCGTGGACGGCTCCTGGAGTCTGCATGTTGCTGCTCAAGTACCACAGTCCCCAACCTAATAAAGATTGCATATCAATTTTCAAAATGGAATTTTAAAGGTTTCAATTTCTAGTGATCAGTAAAGAAAGTAGTTAAAAAAGTATTACAATTCTACTCAAAATCATGCACAACTCATGTATATCCATGAATGCATCTCATTCTAACTTATGAAATCCAAATCAAGTTGCCTATCTTTCTTATTTTATATCTATTATTTATTATATTTTGTCGCTGTCTCCCGCGTTAGCAAGGTAGCGCAAGGAAACAGACGAAAAAATGGCCCAACCCACCCACAAACACATGTATACACATACACATTCACACACAGCACATATACGTACATACCTATAAACCTCAACGTATACATACATATATATATATATAATATATATATATATATAATATATATATATATATATATATAAATAAATAAAATAAAAGAAAATAATATATATATATAATATATATATATATATATATATATATATATATATATACACACACACACACACACACACACAGACATATACATATATACACATGTACATAATCCATACTGTCTGCCCTTATTCATTCCCGTCGCCACCCCGCCACACATGAAATGACAACCCCCTTCCCCGCATGTGCGCAAGGTAGCACTAGGAAAAGACAACAAAGGCCACATTCGTTCACACTCAGTCTCTACCTGCCATGTACAATGCACCGAAATCACAGCCCCCTTTCCACATCCAGGCCCCACAAAACTTTCCATGGTTTACCCCAGACGCTTCACATACCCTGGTTCAATCCAGTGACAGCACGTCGATCCCGGTATATCACAATCGTTCCAATTCACTCTATTCCTTGCACGCCTTTCACCTTCCTGCATGTTCAGGCTCCGATCACTCAAAATCTTTTTCACTCCATCTTTCCACCTCCAATTTGGTCTCCTCGTTCCCTCCACCTCTGACACATATATCCTCTTTGTCAATCTTACACATATATCCTCTTGGTTAATCTTTTCTTACTCATTCTCTCCATGTGCCCAAACCATTTCAAAACACCCTCTTCTGCTCTCTCAACCACACACTTTTTATTACCACACATCTCTCTTAACCTTTCATTACTTACTCGATCAAACACCTCACACCACATATTGTCCTCAAACATCTCATTTCCAGCACATCCACCCTCCTCAGCACAACTCTATCTATAGCCCACACCTCGCAGCCATATAACATTGTTGGGGCCACTATTCCCTTTAAACAACCCATTTTTTTCTTTTTTCCCAAAAAAACCTTTTTCGACTTCCCCACATTTTTAACACTCCCAAAACCCTTTTTTCCCCCCCCCCACCCTATATTCAATTCCGTTTTCCCTGGGGTTTCCCTTTGCTGCCCAAAACCACTCCCAGATATTTTTAAAAAAACTTCACTTTCCCCCAGTTTTCTCCATTTAAACAAAAACCCAATTGAATTTTCCCTCAACCCCACTGTCCAAAAAACCTTCTCCTTTTTTAATTTACTCTCAGCTTTCTTTTTTCACACACTTTAACCCAAATCAGGGCACCAACCCTTGAGTTTCCCAACCCCAAAAAGCCACCAGCGCGGGATCATCAGCAAACAAAAAACTGCCATTTTCCCCAAACCCCTCTCCCCTCCAAAAAACAGCCGCATACTTGCCCCTCTTTCCAAAACTCTTGCATTCACCCCCCTAACAACCCCCTCCATAAACAAATTAAAAAAACCATGGGGGAAAAATCACGCACCCCTGCCCAAACCAACATTTCCAAAACCAATCACTTTTCCCCTCTTCCTAAAACTACACATGCCTTTACATCCCCGATAAAAACTTTTTACTGCTTTAAAAACTTACCTTCCCCCACCCTATATTCTTAAAACCTTCCACAGAGCACTCTATAACTCTAAATTTCCCCTAAACCCTTTTCCCCGATTCCCAAAAAAAAACATAAAAATCCAAATTTTCTTTTCTAAGATTTCTCCTACATTTTCAAAGCAAACACCTGATCCACACATCCTTTTACCATTTTGAAACCACCTTTCTCTTCCCCCAAACTGAGGCCTTTCATCCTTCCCCCCTCTCAAACAATACCCCCCCATATAATTTCCCAGGAATACTCAACAAACTTTTACCTCGTAATTTTAAACACTCAATCTTATCCCCTTTGCCTTTGTAAATGACACAAAGCAAGCATTCCCCAATCCTCAGGCACCTCACCATGAGTCATAAAAAAACATTAAATTTTTCCTTACCAACCAGACAACAATACAGCCCCCCCCTTTTTTAATAAATTTTACTGGAATACCCTCCAAAAACCCCTCCTTTTCCGGCTTTCCCTCTTCCGCAAAGCTTTTACTACCTCTTCTTTGTTTACCAAATCATTCCCCCCAAAACCCCCCCCACTTTGCCCCCACCACCTCACCAAAACACCCCATAACTGCCACCTATCACAACAATTCAACAAACCTTCCCAAAATTACCTCCCTTTCCCTCACCACTACTTTTTATTACCTCCCCATTTGCCCCCTTCACTGATGTTCCCCCTTTGTTCCCTTTCTTAAAGCACTTTATTTACCCCCTTCCAAAACATCTTTTTATTTCCCTTTAAAAATTTTAAAGGTACTCCTCACCCCAACTCTCATTTGCCCTCTTTTTTCCTCTTCCCCCTTTTCCCTTGACCTCCTTCCTTTTCTTTTATACAATTCCCCCCAAATTTTCATTAAATTTTCCCCCCAAAAATTGTCCAAATGCCTCTCTCTTCTCTTTTACTAAAATCTTTCCTTTTTTCATCCCACCCCTATTTCCCTTTCTAATCTGGGCCCCCCTTCCCCCCTTTTTCATTTTCCCCCAAAAACAACTTTTGCCAACCACACTGCTTCCTTAAATACATCCCCTTCCTCCCCCACTTTCCCCTTTTCCTCCATTGTTTTTCCCCTTTTTTTCCTTCTGACTCAATTCTCCTGGTACTTCCTTACACAAGTCTCCTTTTCCCAAACTCACTTACTCTCACCACCCTCCCTTTACCCCAACAATTCCCCCCCCCAACTTCTTTTCTGAAAACCCTACAAATCTTTACCTTTGCCTCCCCAAAATAATGATCAGACATCCCTCCAGTTTTCCCCTCTCCACATTTAAATAAAAAAATCTCTCTTTTCCGCGCCTTTTCAATTAAACGTTTAAACCAATAAGCTCTCCCCGGCCATTTTCCCCTACTTTTCAAGTATACTTATGTAATCCTCTTTTTAAACCCGGTTTTTCCCATCACCAGTCCCCTTTTTTACCCCAAAATCTAAAGCTCCTTTACCATTTCCATTTTCAACACTGAACACCCCTTGACACCAATTTTAACCCTTAACCCAAATTACCAACCCTTTTCATTCAAATCACCCCCACTATAACCTGGGCCGTGCATCAAAACTCTAAAAACTTTTACTCAGCTGGTCCCCAAAAACTTTCCTTCATGGGTCTTTCCTTTTCCTTCCCAAGGGGCATACCCAATTAAAACCCCTCTCTCTCCATCCACTTTCATTTTTTCCCCTATCAATCTAGAGTTTTACTTTCTTTCACTCCCTTTAATACTCCCACCAAACCCCCGTTTTTAGGAGTAAAGGGTACCCCCTTCCTTTTCCTCCCACCAACCCTTTCTTTACTCCCAAGACATTTCCCCAAAACCCCCTTTTCCCCTTTTTCCCTTTTTGCTTTTGTTTCACTAAAAGCCAAAACCTCCAGGTTCCTTTTGGAAACATCAAACCCATCTCTCCCCCTTTTTTTTTTTATCTTGGTTTACACACATTTAAACACCCCAATCTAGCCTTCAGGAAGGGGGTGAGCCCCTTCCCCCCTGAAATCCCTTCCCCGTTTCCCCTTTTTGAAAGTTAAAATTCAAGGGGAGGGTTCTTTGCCCCCCCTTTTGTCCTTTTGGTCGGGGGTTTGGGGGGTTTAAACCGGGGAAAAAGGAATGGGGGGGGAAGTTTAAACCTTTTTCCCCTATCCCCAAATGGATTTTTTATATTTTTATTTTTTTAATTATTATAATTAAAAATATAGATTTAAAATTTATTTTTTTATAATTTTTTTTATTTTTTTTTATATATAAAAATTTTTTTTTTTTTTTTTTTTTTTTTTTATACTTTGTCCTGTCTCCCGCGTTTGCAGGTAGCGCAAGGAAACAACGAAAGAAATGGCCCAACCCCCCCCATACACAGGGTAAAAATACCACGTCCACACACGAAAATATACATCCTACCACTTTCCATGGTTTACCCCAGAGGGCTTCACATCCCCTTTGGTTAAAAACCATGACAGAAACGTCAACCCCTGTATACCACATGGCTCCAATTCACTCAAATTCCTTGCCCTCCTTTCACCCCCTAAATGTTAAAGGGCCCCCCGACCCCAAAAAAAAACCCTTTTCACCCCAAATTTTTCCACCTCCAATTTGGTCTCCCCCCCCCCCCCCCCCCCCCCCCCCCCCCCCCCCCCCCCCCCCCCAAACCCCCCCCACATCCCTCTTACCCTTACGTTACTTATCGATCAAAACCCCCTCACACCACACATTGTCCTCAAAAAAATCTCATTTCCCCGCACATCCACCCCCCTCGCACAACTCAAACCATAGCCCACGCCTCGCAACCCTAAAACATTGTTGGAACCATATTCCTTCAAACAACCCATTTTTGCTTTTCCAAATGTTCTCGACTTTCCCCACTTTTTTTAAGGCTCCCAAAATTTTCGCCCCCCCCCCCCCCCACCCTATGATTCACTTCCGTTTTCCCTGGTTTTCCCTTTGCTGCCCAAAACCACTCCCAGATATCTAAAACACTTCACTTTCCCCAGTTTTTTCCCCTTCAAACTCACCTCCCAATTTACTTGCCCCAACCCCACTGTACCAAAAAACCTTGCTCTTTTTACATTTACTCTTAACTTTCTTTTTTTCCCCCACACTTTAAACCCAAAATCCCTCACCAGCTTCTGCAGTTTTTTCACATGAATCCGCCCCCCAGCGCTGTATCATCAGCAAAACAACAACTGACTCACTTTTCCCGCCCTTTCATCCCCAACAACTTCATACTTGCCCCTCTTTTCCCCAAAAATCTTGCAAATTACCTTCCCCCAACAACCCCATCCATAAACAAATTAAACAACCATGGAGACATCCCAAAAAAACCCCTTGGGCCCCAAACCCAAATTCACTGGAACCAATCACTTTTTCCCCTCTTTCCCACACGGGGGGGGGGGGGGGAAAACATGCCTTAAAATCCTCGATAAAAACTTTTCACTGCTTCTAACAACTTCCTCCCACACCAAATATTTTTTAATACCTTCCACAGAGCATCTCTATCAACTTATCATATGCCTTCTCCAGATCCAAAAAATGCAAAATACAAATCCACCTGTTTTTCTAAGTATTTCTCACATACATTCTTCAAAGCAAACACCTGAACTACACATCCTCTACCACTTCTGAAACCACACTGCTCTTCCCCAATCTGATGCTCTGTACATGCCTTCACCCTCTCAATCAATACCTTCCCATACAATTTCCTAGGAATGCTCAACAAACCTATACCTCTGTAATTTGAACACTCACCTTTATCCTCTTTGCCTTTGCACAATGGCACTATGCAAGCATTCCGCCAATCCTCAGGCACTTCACCATGAACCATACATACAATGAATATCCTTACCAACCAGTCAACAACACAGTCACCCCCTTTTTTAATATATTCCACTGCAATACCATCCAAAATCATCGCCTTGCCAGCTTTCATCCGCAAAGCTTTCACTACCTCTTCTGTTTATCAAATCATTCTCCCTGACCCTCTCACTTCGCACACCACCTCGAACTAAAAACCCTATATCTGCCACTCTATCATCAAACACATTCAACAAACCTTCAAAATACTCACTCCATCTCATTCTCACTTCACCACTACTTGTTATTACCTCCCCATTAGCCCCCTTCACCGATGTTCCCATTTGTTCTCTTGTCTTACGCATGTTATTTACCTCCTTCCAAAACATCTTTATAGTCTCCCTAAAATCTAATAATACTCACTCACCCCAACTCTCATTTGTCCTTTTTCACCTCTTACACCTTTCCCTTGACCTCTTGCCTCATTCTTTTATACATCTCTCAGTCATTTGCACTACTTCCCTGCAAGAATCATCCAAACGCCTCTCTCTTCTCTTTCACTAACAATCTTACTTCTTCATCCCACCACTCACTACCCTTTCTAATCTGCCCACCTTCCACCTTTCTCATGCCAAAAGCATCTTTTGCACAATCCATCACTGCTTCCTCAAATACATCCCATTCCTCACCCACTCCCCCTACGTCATCTGCTCTCGCCTTTTTCCATTCTGCACTCAATATCTCCTGGTACTTCCTTACACAAGTCTCCTTTTCAAGCTCACTTACTCTCACCACTCTCTTCACCCCAACATTCTCTCTTCTTTTCTGAAAACCTCTACAAATCTTCACCTTTGCCTCAAGATAATGATCAGACATCCCTCCAGTTGCCCCTCTCGGCACATTTATATAAAAAAGTCTCTCTTTCACGCGCCTATCAATTAACACGTAATCCAATAATGCTCTCTGGCCATCCCTTCTACTTACATTTGTATACTTATGTACATCTCTCTTTTTAAAGCAGGTATTCCGGATCACCAGTCCTTTTTCACCACACAAATCTACAAGCTCCTCACCATTTCCATTTGCAACACTGAACACCCATTGCACACCAACTATACCCTTAACTGCCACATTACTCACCTTTGCATTCAAATCACCCACCACTATAACCTAGTCTCGTGCATCAAAGCTGCTAACACACTCACTCAGCTGCTCCCAAAACACATGCCTCTCATGATCTTTCCTCTCATGACCAGGTGCATATGCACCAATAATCACCCATCTCTCTCTATCCACTTTCAGTTTTAACCATATCAATCTAGAGTTCACTTTCTTACACTCTATCACATACTCCCACAACTCCTGCTTCAGGAGTAAAGCTACCCCTTCCTTTACTCATCCTCTTACCAACTCCTGACTCTACTCCCAAGACATTCCCAAACCACTCTTCCCCTTTACCCTTTAGCTTCGTTTCACTCAGAGCCAAAACATCCAGGTTCCTTTATGGAAACATGCTACCTATCTCTCCTTTTTTTCTCATCTTGGTTACATCCACACACATTTAAACACCCTAGTCTGAGCCTTCTAGGAGGATGAGCACTTCCGCATGACTACTTCTGTTTCCCCTTTTAGAAAGTTAAAGTACAAGGAATGCATGTGAGAAATACTTAGAAAAACAGACAAATTTTATGTAGCATTTATGGATCTGGAGAAGGCATATGATAGGGTGGATAGAGATGCTTCGTGGAAGGTTATAAGAGTATATGGCGCGAGAGGTAAGTTACTAGAAGCAGTGTGTGGCAAGCTTGCAACGGAAATGGATGAAGGCAGCAAGTATGGCTATGTTTATGTGCATATTTGTATATGTCTGAGTGTGTACATGTATGTATACATTGAAATATATATGTATGTACATATGCGTGTGTGGATGTTTATGTGTATACATGTGTATGTGGGTGGGTGGGGCTATTCTTCATCTGTTTCCTTGCACTACCTCACTAACGCAGGAGACAGCGGTTATGTATAATACATTTTTTTTTTTTTTTTTTTTATACTTTGTCGCTGTCTCCCGCGTTTGCGAGGTAGCGCAAGGAAACAGACGAAAGAAATGGCCCAACCCTCCCCATACACATGTACATACACACGTCCACACACGCAAATATACATACCTACACAGCTTTCCATGGTTTACCCCGGACGCTTCACATGCCTTGATTCAATCCACTGACAGCACGTCAACCCCTGTATACCACATCGCTCCAATTCACTCTATTCCTTGCTCTCCTTTCACCCTCCTGCATGTTCAGGCCCCGATCACACAAAATCCTCTTCACTCCATCTTTCCACCTCCAATTTGGTCTCCCTCTTCTCCTCGTTCCCTCCACCTCCGACACATATATCCTCTTGGTCAATCTTTCCTCACTCATTCTCTCCATGTGCCCAAACCATTTCAAAACACCCTCTTCTGCTCTCTCAACCACGCTCTTTTTATTTCCACACATCTCTCTCACCCTTACGTTACTTACTCGATCAAACCACCTCACACCACACATTGTCCTCAAACATCTCATTTCCAGCACATCCATCCTCCTGCGCACAACTCTATCCATAGCCCACGCCTCGCAACCATACAACATTGTTGGAACCACTATTCCTTCAAACATACCCATTTTTGCTTTCCGGGATAATGTTCTCGACTTCCACACATTTTTCAAGGCTCCCAAAATTTTCGCCCCCTCCCCCACCCTATGATCCACTTCCGCTTCCATGGTTCCATCCGCTGATAGATCCACTCCCAGATATCTAAAACACTTCACTTCCTCCAGTTTTTCTCCATTCAAACTCACCTCCCAATTGACTTGACCCTCAACCCTACTGTACCTAATAACCTTGCTCTTATTCACATTTACTCTTAACTTTCTTCTTCCACACACTTTACCAAACTCCGTCACCAGCTTCTGCAGTTTCTCACATGAATCCGCCACCAGCGCTGTATCATCAGCGAACAACAACTGACTCACTTCCCAAGCTCTCTCATCCCCAACAGACTTCATACTTGCCCCTCTTTCCAAGACTCTTGCATTTACCTCCCTAACAACCCCATCCATAAACAAATTAAACAACCATGGAGACATCACACACCCCTGCCGCAAACCTACATTCACTGAGAACCAATCACTTTCCTCTCTTCCTACACGTACACATGCCTTACATCCTCGATAAAAACTTTTCACTGCTTCTAACAACTTGCCTCCCACACCATATATTCTTAATACCTTCCACAGAGCATCTCTATCAACTCTATCATATGCCTTCTCCAGATCCATAAATGCTACATACAAATCCATTTGCTTTTCTAAGTATTTCTCACATACATTCTTCAAAGCAAACACCTGATCCACACATCCTCTCCCACTTCTGAAACCACACTGCTCTTCCCCAATCTGATGCTCTGTACATGCCTTCACCCTCTCAATCAATACCCTCCCATATAATTTACCAGGAATACTCAACAAACTTATACCTCTGTAATTTGAGCACTCACTCTTATCCCCTTTGCCTTTGTACAATGGCACTATGCACGCATTCCGCCAATCCTCAGGCACCTCACCATGAGTCAAACATACATTAAATAACCTTACCAACCAGTCAACAATACAGTCACCCCCTTTTTTAATAAATTCCACTGCAATACCATCCAAACCTGCTGCCTTGCCGGCTTTCATCTTCCGCAAAGCTTTTACTACCTCTTCTCTGTTTACCAAATCATTTTCCCTAACCCTCTCACTTTGCACACCACCTCGACCCAAACACCCTATATCTGCCACTCTGTCATCAGACACATTCAACAGACCTTCAAAATACTCATTCCATCTCCTTCTCACATCACCACTGTGATAATGGCCAAATATGATCATTTGTTAAACTGTGATAATGGCCAAATATGATCATCTGTTAAGCAATAAATGTTCTTTTAAAGTCATGCAACAAACAGTGGTTTCAGAAGTGGCAGAGAATGTGTGGATCAGGTATTTGCTTTCAAGAATAAGGATAAAAAATAATCAAAGAAACAGATGAATATGTATGTGGCATTGATAGATCTGGAGAAAGCATACAATAGGGCTGATGGAGATGCTTAGTGGAAGGTCTTAAGAGTATACAGTATAGGAAGAGAGCTGCTACAAGCAGTGAGAAGTATATTGGGGTCAGTATAATTGGGTCAAAGTGCTGTCAATGGACTAAACCAGGGAATGGGAAGCTTGCTTGCCTCTAATACAATCCTGGTGTTACCCAGCCCCAGAAAACAGCATTGCTAACCCCTGCTTCTCCAAGGTAGCACCAGAAAAACAGACAAAAAAGGCCACATTCGTTCACACTCAATCTCTGGTTGTCATGTGTAATGCACTGAAACCACAGCTCCCTATCCACATCCAGGCCCCACCGACCTTTCCATGGTTTACCCCATTTTTCACATGCCCTTGTTCAGTCCAATGACAGCACGTCAACCCGAGATAATGTTCTCTCCTTCCACACATTCTTCATCACTCCCAGACTGTACCAGCCATGTGAAGCATCTTGGATAAACCAAAGAAAGTTCTGTGCGGCCTGGTTATGGACAGGGAGCTGTGTTCTTGGTGCATTACACAAGACAGCTCGAGAATAGATGTGGGCACATATGGTCTTTCTTTGTCTGTTCATAACTGTACCTTGCTATGGGGAAACGAAGATTAAGCATGAAAAAAATATATGTATATACCTTTGGTGTCTTCTCATCACTGTCAACCACCTCTTGGACTCGTCTGCCACGATTTTCCCCATGCATCTCTGTGCGGAGATCGCTGTGTGGATCAACTCTTGATTCCACACCTCGGTGATCACCTCTTAGATCACCCCGTGGACGGCTCCTGGAGTCTGCATGTTGCTGCTCAAGTACCACAGTCCCCAACCTAATAAAGATTGCATATCAATTTTCAAAATGGAATTTTAAAGGTTTCAATTTCTAGTGATCAGTAAAGAAAGTAGTTAAAAAAGTATTACAATTCTACTCAAAATCATGCACAACTCATGTATATCCATGAATGCATCTCATTCTAACTTATGAAATCCAAATCAAGTTGCCTATCTTTCTTATTTTATATCTATTATTTATTATATTTTGTCGCTGTCTCCCGCGTTAGCAAGGTAGCGCAAGGAAACAGACGAAAAAATGGCCCAACCCACCCACAAACACATGTATACACATACACATTCACACACAGCACATATACGTACATACCTATAAACCTCAACGTATACATACATATATATATATATATATATATATATATATATATATATATATATATATATATATATAATATATATATATATATATATATATATATATATATATATATATATATATATATATATATATATATATATACACACACACACACACACAGACATATACATATATACACATGTACATAATCCATACTGTCTGCCCTTATTCATTCCCGTCGCCACCCCGCCACACATGAAATGACAACCCCCTTCCCCCGCATGTGCGCAAGGTAGCACTAGGAAAAGACAACAAAGGCCACATTCGTTCACACTCAGTCTCTACCTGCCATGTACAATGCACCGAAATCACAGCCCCCTTTCCACATCCAGGCCCCACAAAACTTTCCATGGTTTACCCCAGACGCTTCACATACCCTGGTTCAATCCAGTGACAGCACGTCGATCCCGGTATATCACATCGTTCCAATTCACTCTATTCCTTGCACGCCTTTCACCTTCCTGCATGTTCAGGCTCCGATCACTCAAAATCTTTTTCACTCCATCTTTCCACCTCCAATTTGGTCTCCTCGTTCCCTCCACCTCTGACACATATATCCTCTTTGTCAATCTTACACATATATCCTCTTGGTTAATCTTTTCTTACTCATTCTCTCCATGTGCCCAAACCATTTCAAAACACCCTCTTCTGCTCTCTCAACCACACTCTTTTTATTACCACTCATCCCTCTTACCCTTTCATTACCTACTCGATCAAACCACCTCACACCACATATTGTCCTCAAACATCTCATTTCCAGCACATCCACCCTCCTCAGCACAACTCTATCTATAGCCCACGCCTCGCAACCATATAACATTGTTGGAACCACTATTCCTTCAAACACACCCATTTTTGCTTTCCAAGATGACCTTCTCGACTTCCACACATTTTTGAACACTCCCACAACTTTTGCCCCCTCCCCCACCCTATGATTCACTTCCGTTTCCATGGTTCCATTTGCTGCCAAATCCACTCCCAGATATCTAAAACACTTCACTTCCTCCAGCTTTTCTCCATTCAAACTTACCTCCCAATTGACTTGTCCCTCAATCCTACTGTACCAAATAACCTTGCTCTTATTCACATTTACTCTCAGCTTTCTTCTTTCACACACTTTATCAAACTCAGTCACCAGCTTCCGTAGTTTCTCAACCAAATTAGCCACCAGCGCTGTATCATCAGCAAACAACAACTGACTCATTTCCCAAGCTCTCTCATCCACAACAGACTGCATACTTGCCCCTCTTTCCAAAACTCTTGCATTCACCTCCCTAACAACCCCATCCATAAACAAATCAAACAACTATGGAGACATCACGCACCCCTGCTTCAAACCAACATTCAGAGAACCAATCACTTTCCTCTCTTCCTACACGTACACATGCCTTACATCCACGATAAAAACTTTTCACTGCTTCTAACAACTTACCTCCCACACCATATATTCTTAATACCTTCCACAGAGCATCTCTATCAACTCTATCATATGCCTTCTCCAGATCCATAAATGCTACATACAAATCCATTTGCTTTTCTAAGTATTTCTCACATACATTCTTCAAAGCAAACACCTGATCCACACATCCTCTACCATTTCTGAAACCACACTGCTCTTCCCCAACCTGATGCTCTGTACATGCCTCCACCCTCTCAATCAATACCCTCCCATATAATTCACCAGGAATACTCAACAAACTTATACCTCTGTAATTTGAGCACTCACTCTTATCCCCTTTGCCTTTGTACAATGACACAATGCAAGCATTCCACCAGTCCTCAGGCACCTCACCATGAGTCATACATACATTAAATATCCTTACCAACCAGACAACAATACAGTCACCTCCTTTTTTAATAAATTCCACTGCAATACCATCCAAACCCGCTGCCTTGCCGGCTTTCATCTTCCGCAAAGCTTTTACTACCTCTTCTCTGTTTACCAAATCATTCTCCCTAACCCTCTCACTTTGCACACCACCACCTCGACCAAAACACCCTATATCTGCCACTCTATCATCAAGCACATTCAACAAACCTTCAAAATACTCACTTCATCACCACTACTTGTTATTACCTCCCCATTAGCCCCCTTCACTGATGTTCCCATTTGTTCTCTTGTCTTACGCACTTTATTTACCCCCTTCCAAAACATCTTTTTACTCTCCCTAAAATTTAATGGTACTCTCTCACCCCAACTCTCATTTGCCCTCTTTTTTGCCTCTAGCACCTTTCTCTTGACCTCCTACCTCTTTCTTTTATACATCTCCCACTCATTTGCATTATTTCCCCGTAAAAATTGTCCAAATGCCTCTCTCTTCTCTTTCACTAACAATCTTACTTCTTCATCCCACCACTCATTACCCTTTCTAATCTGCCCACCTCCCACACTTCTCATACCACAGGCATCTTTTGCACAAGCCATCACTGCTTCCCTAAATACATCCCATTCCTCCCTCACTCCCCTTACGTCCTTTGTTCTCACCTTTTTCCTTTCTGTACTCAGTCTCTCCTGATACTTCCTCACACAAGTCTCCTTCCCAAGCTCACTTACTCTCACCATGCTCTTCACCCCAACATTCTCTCTTCTTTTCTGAAAACCTCTACATATCTTCACCTTCGCCTCCACAAGATAATGATCAGACATCCCTCCAGTTGCACCTCTCAGCACATTTACATCCAAAAGTCTCTCTTTCACATGCCAATCAATTAACACGTAATCCACTAACGCTCTCTGGCCATCTCTCCTACCTACATACGTATACTTATGTATATCTCTCTTTTTAAACCAGGTATTCCCAATCACCAGTCCTTTTTCATCATATAAATCTACAAGCTCTTCACCATTTCCATTTACAACAATGAACACCTCATATGAAGGTTTGTTGAATGTGTTAGATGAGAGTGGCAGATAAAGGGTGTTTTGGTCGAGGTGGTGTGCAAAGTGAGAGGGTCAGGGAGAACAGTTTGGTAAACAGAGAAGAGGTAGTGAAAGCTTTGCAAAAGATGAAAGCCAGCAAAGCAGCGGGTTTAGATGGTATTGCTGTGGAATTTATTTAAAAAGTGGGTGACTGTGTTGTTGAATGGTTGGTGAGGATATTCAATGTATGTATGGCTCATGGTGAAGTACCTGAGGATTGACCGAATGCATGCATAGTGCCATTGTACTAAGGCAAAGGGGGATAAAGGTGAGTGTTTATATTACAGAGGTATAAGTTTGTTGAGTATTCCTGGGAAATTATATGGGAGGGTATTGATTGAGAGGGTGAAGGCATGTACAGAGCATTAGATTGGGGAAGAGCAGTGTGGTTTCAAAAGTGGTAGAGGATGTGTGGATCAGGTGTTTGCTTTGAAGAATGTATGTGAGAAATAGAAAAACAAACCGATCTGTATGTAGCATTTATGGATCTGGAGAAGGCATATGATAAGAGTTGATAGAGATGCTCTGTGGAAGGTATTAAGAGTATATGGTGTGGGAGTCAAGTTGCTAGAAGCAGTGAAGAGTTTTTATCAAGGATGTAAGGAATGTGTACGAGTAGGAAGAGAGGGAAGTGATTGGTTCCAAGTGAATGCCGGTTTGCGGCAGGGGTGACTATGTTGTATACCGGATTCGACATGCTGTCAATGGATTGAACCAGGGCATGTGAAGTGTCTGGGGTAAACCACGGAAAGTTTTGTGGGGCCTAGATGTGAAAAGGGAGCTGTGGTTTCAGTGCATTACCGATGACAGCTAGAGACTGAGTGTGAACAAATGTGGCCTTCACCGTCTTTTCCTAGTGCTATCTCACGCACGTGCAGGGAGTGTCATTTCATGTGTGGCAGGATGGCGGTGGGAAGGTATGAAGGCAGCATGTATGAGTATGTGCATGTGTATGTATGTATATGTCTGTGTATGTATATGTATGTATATGTTGAAATGTATAGGTATGTATATGTTGAAATGTATAGGTATGTATATGTGCGTGTGTGGGCGTTTATGTATATACATGTGTATGTGGGTGGGTTGGGCCATTCTTTCATCTGTTTCCTTGCTCTACCTCACAGGAGACAGGGACAAAGTATAATAATATGATAAGAAATATACAAATGCAGACATATACATATATAAACATGTACAAATTCATACTTGCTTCCCTTCATCCATTTCTGTCACTTCTCTGCCCAACAGGAAAACAATATCGATATCCCGTTTCAACAGGGTAGTGCCAGGAAAACAGACAAAAAAAGGCCACATTCGTTCATACTCAGTCTCTAGCTGTCATGTGTAATGCACCAAAACCACAGCTCCCTATCCACATCCAGGCTCCAGGGTTTTCCCAAGACGCTTCACATGCCCTGGTTCCACCCACTGACAGAACGTCGACCCCAGTATACCACGTCGTTCCAATTCACTTTATTCCTTGCACACCTCTCATTCTCCTGTACATTCAGGCACTGATCGATCAGTCTTTTTCACTCCATCCTTCCACCTCCAATTTGGTCTCCCACTTCTTGTTCCCTTCACCTGAAACATATATCCTTTTTGTCAATCTTTCCACACTCATTCTCTCCATATGTCCAAAACATTTCAACACATCCTCTTCTGTTCTCTCAATCACACTCTTTTCATTTCCACACATCTCTCCTACCCTTTCATTACCTATCCAATCAAACCAATATTGTTCTCAAATTTCATTTCCAACACATCCACCCTCCTTCGTACAACCCTATCTATAGGAGATGTGCGTGGCATGAATATCAATGGGCCTGAAGAAAGCATATGATAAGGCTGATAGAGGTGCCTTGCAGGTCTTATGAATAAGTGGGTCTTACAAATGTGGGAGGAAAGATGCTACAAGAAGTGAGAAGTCTTTATCAAGGCAGTAGAGAGTGTTTACGAATAAGGAGGAGAGTGTGTGGTAAGTTTTATCAAGACTGTAAAGTGTGTGTAAAAGGAGGAAGAGAAGAGAGTGAGTGCTTCCAAGTGAAAGCTGGTCTGCAGCAGGGGTGTGTCATGTTACCATGGCTGTTTAATTTTTTTATGGATGAGATGGTGAGGGAGGTAAATGCAAGTCTCAGAGAAAGAGACAAATATGCAGTCTGTATGGGGTGAGGGGACCTGGGAATTGAGTCAGCTGTTATTTGCCAGTGAAAAAGCGCTAGTAGCAAATTCAAGTGAGAAACTACAGACTTTGGTAAATGAGTTTGGGTAAGTGGATGGAGGAGGAAGTTGAGAGTAACTGTGAATAAAATCAAGATTTTACATTTAGCAGGGCAGAGGGACAGGTTAGCTGGGGTATGAGTCTGGATGGAAAAATTAAATAAACATATATTGTACATCAAAAATCATGTGGAGAAAGAGGAAGGAGTAGGTCTTAGGAATGGCCACAGATACAAGATGAATTTAGGACACAGGCTGAAATAAACCTATACTAAACAAAATTCACCTGAACCATCTCTATCCAATCAAGTTTGCTTCATCCATCATTACAACTGACACGTAATACTGGAAAAAACTTACCTAGCAAAGACCCCCCCTGGGGGTCTTCGCTTAGTTGGAGGTTCATCATCCCGTCCACCTGAAGAAAGCCGTATTCTACGTAGATCTGCGCGTTGACTGAAAGAGATTTGTAAAATTGGATGAGAAAAATCTAGACTGTTTATTTATCTATAATTGACCATACTAAACTAAAATTATTTTCAGACATCTTATAATCAACAAGGAAATCATGTACCCAGTGCTTTCATCTGATGCATAACTCCTATTCAATTTTCAGAGCAAATCTAATAAACAATTAGCCAAAAATCACATCTGCAGCAGCTATATGTCAAAGAGTACATGTGAAGACTTACGTTTTATTACAAAAATTGGGATAAGCATCTGAACAATCTTATAGGAACAAAAAGTACAGAGGCAATGCTCTACTCATGATAACCAGTGCTGGGAAGAAAAAAAGATGTTATTTGTTACAGTTTTTCTTGAGTAAAAAATTAAGGCGACTAAACAAAGTCAAATATACCAACTATATCTACTTATACTGAGCCTACAAACCAAAAGTACATGCCAAAACAAGTTCTGAAGGTTTAACACTGTATGTGACAAAATACGTTTGATTAATACATGGCTGTGTTTTCTTCAATTAATTCAATTACGAGAAACCTTATTCTCTTACTTATCAATAAGTTGCAAACTGTTCTAATACATAACAAATAAAATTATCAATTCAGAAATTTCCAACAGGTAGTACCCATAGTTGGAAGCCAGCCAAAAACCAGGGAGTTTACATCACTGATACTACCCGCCTGGATATCAGGAGGGTTCATGATGGCTGTGAAGTGAACCAGCACTCCAGTAGTCGTCAAGTTGCACTCCTCTGACCTAGGTAGCAGCATTTCTTTCTGCCTTACCATATGTGTACTGCTGGCATTCTATTCTCACATAACAGAGACAACACCTAACTCATGCAACTCATTCTTTGTAACTATATTTTCCTGTGGTAAGCACTATGTGCTAGCCCTGCCTTCTGGCAAAATGGTAAGAGCAACAGACAGAAGTATTAGGTAGGAACATTAGACAGGAGCACTAGGTGGAAACATTTGGTGGAAGCCATAGGTAAGAACATCAGGTGGGAGCATTAAGTAGAAGTAATAGGTTGGAACAAAAGGTAGAAGTTGATAGGAACATTAAGTAGTAGCCTCTGAAAACAAAGCCAGTGGCCTGTAAAAGACGAGACACTAAAGGATAAGCAGCAGCACTTGGGTTCACCAGTTATGGAGATTCTTTTGCCATGGCCACCCCCATGAGGGAGTTTCTGAAGGGAATGGGCACCAGAGGTATAAAAAGAAGATATTACCCTCAAACTTTAATTCAGTTTCATGAAATTTGAAAAGAAAAACAGAAATAAATCCTTTTACTAAGTGATGATGAAGTATGGTACCTAATAAACTGCATTTCATTATCATTGTGAACTTGGACAGAGTTTTTACAAACAATGAAAAGGTGATCTATGAGCAAGGTTATACATTTGCAAGTAACTGTAAATGTGACCTGTGCTTTCTCCGCAATGCTTCCCAAGTGCCCAGCTAACTCCCCTCCAGGGCCCTCAACCGATGTGGTTGCAACTCCTTCCTGCAGAGGAGTAAAGCAGTGAAAGATTATTATATTGACAATAAAGCAATATTTGAAAATTGTCAATTGCCTTGAGAAGGGCACCCATGTCAAAGTGTTATGATCTGAGTACGGTGCTTACCTTAGGACTGCATGACCTTCGTACCTCTAAGGAGAAGATTAAGAGTTACATGAGCAATATCTGCGATGACGGAAGCATGTGTAAGGACATACGGAAGACTTATATGACTGACCTACATTAGGTCCTATGTCATTTTTTGATTCAGTGGTTTATGGAAAGGAGCTTTGATTTACCCAAAAACAATGATTTGAGTAGTGTGTTGTAAACTGCATTTAAATTTCCACAGTGATAATGTGAACATTTTAGTGCCATCATTTAGCCCCTGTTAGCTGGATGATCTGCAATTCTGAAGTAACAACAGGGGGAAAAAATAGATTTTTCAGCAATGACCTTGGGATAGAAAAAAAAGCCAAATTAACCAATGAAAGTTATTACAGAGGAGAAATCAGTACATTACTCAATGAAGTAAAAATAAATAAATATCCAGGGCTTGATGAGATACACCTAAGATTTCCAAATGAAGCAGCAGGTTCCATAGCAGTCCATCAGCAGATTTGTTTAAGTAATCAGTGAGAAATGGGAAAATAGCAGATGACTGTAAAAAAAACAATCATATGCTTGATATACAAGAAATGCAATCAATGTCAAACAGGAAACTATTGCCCCATGAAAGTGAATTCAATGGTTGTAAAAATAATTGTAAAAATCCTTGTAACCCACATAAGTGAACACATAATCAAGTACATGAACGAATATGATCTATCTTCCAAAGAGCAATTCAGATCACTAACAGGGAGACCTATTACCCATCAGTTTCTAAATGAGTTAGCATTATAAAACTCTTGATAAGGGTATGTCTATAGACATTTATCTCAAAAAAAAAAAATTACAAGGCACATCAATGGCTCCTAACTGCATATGGAATACATCATGCATTAAAAAGGATTACAGGACTTCTAACAGGTGAGTAAGATAACAAGTATGCAAGGTCAAGGTAAATTCTAATTAGCATGAAGTAACTTTAAGTATCGCACTGGGTTCAGATCTGGGACCCCTACTCTTGTTATTTATTCCTTTGACCTCCAAAGGCAAATTAACACTAATATAAACTTTTTTCCTGATGTTATCATATTTTATCAACTTATCAGCCATGAATATAGCCACAGACTGCAAGTGGATGTCAAAAAAAAGAAACAAGAGTGTTAAGTGGCACTTAGAATTCATCCAGAAAATACAAGCTATCCCCTATCCCTGGGGATAGGGGAAAAGGAAAATACTTCACCACATATTCCCTGCGTGTCGTAGAAAGCGGCTAAAAGGGTAGGGAGCAGGGGGCTGGGAATCCTCCTCTCGTTTTTAATTTTCCAAAAGAAGGAACAGAGAAGGGGGCCAAGTGAGGATATTCCCTCAAAGGCTCAGTCCCCTGTTCTTAACGCTACCTCGCTAAAGCGAGAAATGGCAAACAGTATAAGAGAGAGAGAGAGAGAGAGAGAGAGAGAGAGAGCATGCTGGAAGAAGAGAGGGAATGGATGTATGAAATCTAATGGAAAGATGGGGCAATAACACCAAAAAAGATATGGAATTTATCAGTTTTAAGTTAAAACGGGATTGAATCCTGGAAAAAAAAAGCCAATTCAATGATGGGCACAATAAGAACATCTCAATTCCTTGATAGAGATCCCTTCCTCCCCCTAAACACATCAATGGTAAGATCATATTTACATTTGAAAGTGCAGTCTGAAGTCTTTATATCAAACAACTCCTTCACAACAAAGACTGTCCATAAAGCCGCTTCAAAACTCCTAAGGACTGAAAGACTGAAAAAAATGAAATTGAAAGTACGGAAAAGTCTGACAAAAGATGCTGTAACAACTACAAGCATAAATTCTTTCAAAAACATATTGGGCAAAAATTGGGCAGAATTGGATATTTACTGTACAATGACTTTCATGACGATACATTCTGCAACACTAATAGAACAAAAAATCATGAAGAGTCCTGAGGTAGCTACACTGAAGGTCAATTACAAGTGACAGAGACATTCGAAAAAGGTATGTCATAAAAAGCTTCAGAGGCAGATTGGGGTCAGTTCTAACATAAAAAGAAACAACGTTGCTAGGTGAAATAAATCACCACCGACTCACCAATGCACTCCCACCAGGAATGCAAGTTCCCCTAAGAAAGCCGAAGCCAATATCACTTGTCTCTTAGTTAATCGTATCAGTATCATATGCTGTTCTTTCCTTTGATAAGAGAAAAAGGGTTTTCACTTCACTTGATTTCCATCCATTTCCTCCAAAGACCAGGTGTGAAATCACCTCATGAGGATGTCGATTATAATACAATA